>NW_027530847.1:40562-130285 GCF_008692635.1 Crocuta crocuta
AGAGAGAGAGAGAGAGAGAGAGAGAGAGGGAGGGAGGGAGGGAGGGAGGGAGGAGGGGGGAGAGAAACCCAAGCAGGCTCCACGGTAAGTGTGGTGCCTGACGTGGGGCTTGATGCCATGACCCTGGGATTATAACCTGAGCTGAGATCAAGAGTTTGACACTCAACCGAGTAAGCCACCCAGGTGCCCCTAAAATATTTTTTTAAAAAATGTTTAACGTTTTTATTTATTATTGAGAGACAGAGAGAGACAGACCATGAGCATGGGAGGGGCAGAGAGAGGGGAGACACAGAATCTGAAGCACACTCCAGGCTCTGGCTGTCAGCAGGGCTCGACCCCACCGACCCTGAGATCTTGACCTGAGCTGAATTCGGACGCTTAGCCGACTGAGCCGCCCAAGCACCCCTAAAATAATTTTTTAAAAAGGGTCTTAGCTGCCTTAATTCAGAGTAGTTATAAAAATTTAAGAACTAATACTCATAAAGAATTAGTATACCATAGTGTTCTGATTGTAAGAAATCATATTTCATTTTAAAAATCAACATTAAGCAAAATCTTTCATTGCTGTCTCCTTATTACTCAAAAATGATGGTCATACTAAGTCCAAACAGTCTGGGATGACCTAATGTTCCTGCTATGTTATGTTTTTCAATGAAAAAAATTAATGACTAACTGAAGTGATTTATTTAAATACATTAGAAAACATATTAAAATACTTTTTCACATTAATTTTCAAAACAGATTCTTCATTTGATCATATATGTTGATTTTTTTCATCCCCATACCCAACAGGAATCTTTGAAAAAGAATCACTGCATCAAAATATAGGACTTACTTGGGGCACTTGGATGGCTCAGCTGGTTAAGCATCCAATTTCAGCTCAGGTGATGATCTGGCAGTTTGTGAGTTCGAGCCCCACATCAGCTCTCTTTAGAGCCCGCTTCAGATCCTCTGCTCCTCTCTCTCCCTGTCCCTCCCCCATTCATGCACACACATGAAAAGAATCTTTTAAAAAAATAGGACTTACTTGAAATTTTATTTTGAAAAAGAGTTTTCAACATTATAGCAGCTCTAGAAATATTTAAGCTGGGCAATCAATCAATAATGCTATTCACCATTTATCAACTGGAAGTATCCAGAACAATCCATTCCTATAAGTGCCTTCCTGAGGTCAAAGAAATCTGTTACTCAACTTTCTGTGTTTTCCTAACCTCCTCCAGCTTTCCTCTCTTCCCCTCAAAGTTTCTGTACTAAGAAATGCTCCAGAAATTGACTTGAATTACTTGAGGTAATATAATGAATGACTCAATAAATTAAATATTACTCCCTACTTCATGGATGAAATAAGTCTTCCAGTGGATCTATTTGCTCTGGTCAGGTACAAAAGGTATTTAATAGGGGCACCTGGGTGGCTCAGTTGCTTGGGTGTCCAACTTGGCTAAGGTCATGATCTCAGGGTCCGTGGGGTAGAATCTCGCATCAGGCTCTGTGCTGACAGCTCAGAGCCTGGAGCCTGCTTTGGATTCTGTGTGTGTGTGTCTCTCTCTCTGCCCCTCCCACGTTCATGCTCTGTCTCTCTCTCTCAAAAATAAACATCAAAAAATACATTTTTTTAAAAAAAAAGTGTTCAATAAAAGTGTGCCAAGTGAAAGCCAACAGGTGAGAGCATACCTGCTGTGCTTGCAGGGCAGCAAGGAGGCTATGTGGCTATAGCAGAGTGAGTAGAAGGAGAGAGGGAAGAGAGGTAACAGGTGACCAGAAGATGCAGGGTCAGAACAGGCCAACGTAAGGACTTGTGGCATGCACGAACAATTACCCACAGTTCTGGGCAGTGCAAGACATGAATGTTAGTTTTATTATTCTTGTACTCTTCTGGATTTCTTTTCAAATTTATGAATATAAAAATCAAGTTACCAAAAAGAGTATACTGAATGAAGACAAGATCACTTCCGTTAATAAGGTAAATGGTACCAACAAAACCCTTGGTGAAGTTCGAATAAGGTCCTGATTTTGAGAATTTTACGATGGTAATGTAAGACATACACACCAAAGTATTTAGTTGTAGAATTCTGCAACTTATTTTCAAGCAATTCAGAAAAAATACTTGAAAAAATAGCTACGTAGGAGGAAAGCAACCCTACCAACACAGACATGCAGGTGAACACTCGAGGGCTATCCCCATCTGAGAACGAAGCACTGTCAGCAGTTCCATCAACTCTTCAAAGCAACTGACCTCACTTTGGCAGCAACTAATCAGCTCAGCCTTAACCCAGTTCAGGAAGCCTCAAATTAAGTCAGAAAGTACACCTAACAGTCTCAGAAAAGACTCTATAATTATGCTGTTGATGTTGCTCTGCCTCCATGTCCAAACACCTAATTGCTACTCATTCTTCAAGGCCCTGTGACAGTATCACCTTCTTCTACCCCTGCCCCCAAACCACCAACCTAAAATTTCACCTCTCTCTGAGAATCAGATCCAAATAACATTTAATGAACACTAAGACCAAAAGTGCCCCATTCAACTTTGTATACTCAACAGTTAGCAGAGCTCCTTGGGCCTACAGTGAAGGCTCAAGTTGAATCCTGAGTTCAACTTTCATGTGACAAGTATGCACATAATTACTGCCAGTCTTCTCTCCCATAGTTTTAGGTATTTCTTATGATGCCACCTTACTCCCTGTATTACAGGCACCTGGAGTCTTATCAATTCCCCTGCACAGAGAGACCTAGGGCATTGAGCAGATGTTTTATTCATTTCTCTAACATTAGAACAATAAATTCTCAACCAATTCTCCACCAATATATGTCTGAAGGCAAACCACAGACACTTACAACTTCCCAAACTACAATGGCTCTAACCCTATGACTCTCTTACTCCGGAAAACATAAGAGAACACAAGTGCACAAAAGCTAAACTACTGTACGCATTAAATTAAAAAATTTGGACCTGGTTAATTTAAAAATAAATCACTTGTTAAAACTACTATAGGCATTACTCTAAAACTTACCTGGCTGACTTACAAGTAAATCATTTGTAAATATTCAATATTTTAGTGACAAATAACTTCCTATTCATTTTATAACTGACAACATATCAAGACTGTAGGTTAGAATCACTGATCTAAACTACACAGCAAAGTATCCCATTTCTAACAGGTACATAGTTTTAAAAAAGAATGAAAGAAAGAAAAAAATTAGCTGAATAAGCCTTAACTTCTATTAGTCTTCTCTCTTATTTATTTTGTGGTTCATGTAGAACATTCACAAATGAGAGAGCTTAGAATGGTCTGGCACTTCGTAGACAATAAATATTCTTGACTAAAACAAATGAATGGACCACAGCCCATTTTCAAAAAAGCCCTGGTAACCTGTGTATGAGCAAATAGGCTAGACCCAGATTTAGAGAATAATCTGAGATCTCTGAACTTCTAAGGGCATCTATTCTAATTCCATTTTACAACTTAGGCTACTTCTACTTCTTACCCAAGTAGAAGAATTTCAGCTGCATTTTCCTCTGGCTTGTAAGTCATCAAAGCAAATAGCTCAGAGCACTTATTCCTCCTAGCTCAAACTCAAGGTAATCTGACTTCTACCATTACTATAAATGGTTAGAAAATGGACAAGTGCTTCAGTTATATCCAGTGGTTGCAAAATTATTTCCCAGAAAATGCCCTGTGCAACTTGAAGAAGCAGAAGACATCAAATCTTACCATCATCCATTCCCAAAGCTCATCTGTCCAACTCTCACTTGATCTTATTTCCATCTCCCCACAAACCAGAAACAGCTAAATTAACCGACACAACAGAAACTGTATGTGTGTATGTTTTGGAAAGAGCCCCAAACCCCACAAAATCAATTAACTTTAAAACAGGCAAAGAATTTAGCCTCTAACCTAACCTCCTCACTCCTCTCATCTGCACAGCGTATTTCTTGGTGATGTAGGAACAATTCATTACCAATTTCCAGTGATGTCTAACATAACCCCACCCTCAAGACACTATAATTTAAGAGCTTAATCTGCTGAATTATAAGGAACGTGGCTGTCATCTAGAGTTCTCCACACCGAAACAGACACCCAAGTTCTGAGGTTAAATTTCCACCTCATTTGTGCATCAAGTCCATTTCCCCCATATGGGAGAAAAGTAGCTTGGGAGGAGAGAAGGCTTGCCACTGACAGGAGGTTCAGCAAGAAAAGGGAGATCGCTTATACCCAAGAGCCCACAAGGCTAAAGCATAACACTCTAGACCCAGCAGGACAAAAGGCCAACCTAGAGGCACCACGGATGAGCCATGAGTGAATATTTGGGTACTCTCACTGTACTATTTCCAAAAAGATCCTCTGCTGTAGCATTTATATTAACCACATGGCATGTTATCAAGACACACACCCCTCAATACAGTAAGCCCCGCCCCAAATGATATTATCCAAATAAAAGTATGCAGTTCTGAAGACATGTAGTCATTGTGGTGTCAGTTTTATAAATGGCCCCATTAAAAACAAAACTATTTAAATGTCACTCACTTTTTAACAAAGTAAAATTTTCTATTTGTTAATTTATACTACTTCTAATATTTGGAATTTGCCCTTCTAAAGAAAAGCAAAGAATTTCAAATCTTACATTCATTGTTAAACATATAAATTACACACATAATTAGTATAACACAAATGAGGGCATAGGTGTACAGATTTCATGACAGTTAAAATTAAATGAAGTCACAAGTATATAGTGTCAAAATACACAATCACCAAATATTCAACTACCTCCTTCTCCCCAGTGAAATAACATACTAGGAAATAGACTACACCTTTTCTCTAGCCCCCATCTATTTCTCATGGGACTGCACTATTAATCCATTGAGATTCAGCTTAAATGCCATGTCTCCCAGGTTGAGATGGTCTTCAGGCAGACACTAAGTCTTACTGATCTTGTCAGTGATACCTTTTTTAGTGCCTGGTATCTAGCAGGATCACAGGAAGTTCCAACTGAGCAAGAAAAGATGTGCAACTGGAGCTTCCACATCCACATTTGCAGAATCTCTTCTCACCTTTCTTGCCCTAACTGCAGGAAGACCATTTCATTTAACATTTACTGTTTCTCCAAGTCCCTTACTAAAAGAACTTCTCAGCATATTCTTCTCCAAGGAACAATGGACAAGCCACAAACCTCCACAAGCTTCTTCATTCTTCCTCTGGGCTCATGCGTACATAAGAAGCTCTGCTTTGGCAACTGTAAAGACTATAGTCTCCACATACTGGAAAGGGAGAAGGTTATAGACCATCTGTATTTACCAAAAGAACACTTTCCAGGTCCAGAACCATGTCATCAATTGAAACTCATGACATTTAATTCCACAGCTCATTTCTGGCTAAATTCTCCAAAGGGCCATATCTTCCCCTCATTAAGTCTGCCCTAGTTCAGAATACAGCTGAGTCTAGAAGAGGGCTATCATGTAATCACTTAGACCTTCACAGACATCTAGGAAATGCCAAAATTTACCTACACTTAATTTCCTTCTCCTTTACTCTATCCCTTTCAATTCATGATAAGTCAAATTATACAAAATAAACCATTTTTTAAGTTTATTTGTTTATTTAGAGAATGAGAGAGAGAGAGAGAGAGACAGAGAGAGAGAGAGAGAGAGAGAGAGAGAGAGAGAGAAAATGGACAGGGGCAGAGAGAGAATGAGAGAGAATCCCAAGCAGGCTCCACACTATGTGCACATAGCCCGATGCAGGACTCAAACCCACAAACCATGAGATCATGACCTGAGCCCAAGTTGGATACTTAACCAACTAAGGCACCCATGCACCCCCAAAATAAAGAACTTTTTAACATGAACGTTGATCAAGAACTTTGGGGTACAAACTAGGAGTAGGAAACTTTTTATTTCATCAAAAATTTTTAAATGGTGACTTCTACAATAATTAAAGTGATCTTAATGTCTTTATTCATTTACTTTGAGAGAGTGAGCACAAGTAGGGGAGGGGCAGAGAGAGGGGGGAGAGAGAATCACAAGCAGGCTCTGTACTGTCAGCACAGAGCCTGACACAGGGTTCAATCCTAAGCCAAGAGTAGGACGCCTGGGATACCCGGGTGGGTAAGATGGTTAAGCAACCGACTTCAGCTCAGGTCATGATTTCATAGTTTGTGAGCTAGAGCCCCATGTCCGACTCTGCTGACAGCTCAGCGGCTGGAGCCTACTTCGGATTCTGTGTCTCTCTCTCTCTGCCTCTCCTCAGCTTGTGCTTTCTCTCGCTCAAAAATAAATAAACGTAAAAAAAAAGAGTAGGACGCTTAACTGACTGAGCCACCCAGGGCCCCAAAGTGATTTTTTTAAATATGATAAAATACATAATATTGATTATAATATTATGATCATACCTATAATAATATTGATTATATACATATTATGATCATACCTATATTTTCTAAATTCTAAAGGAAAATAAAGTAGATTTAAATTTTAGTTTCAGGGGCACCTGGGTGGCTCAGTAGGTTAAGCATCTGACTCTTGATTTTGGCTCAGGTCATCATCTCACGGTTCAGGAAACTGAGCCCCACATCCAGCTCTGCAATGACAGAATGGAGCCTGGATGAGATTCTCTCCCTAAGTCTCTGCCCTTCCCCTGCTCGTGCACGTGCTCTCTCTCTCACTCTTTCAAAATAAATATTAAATTTTTTTAAATTTCAGTGTTGTAAATTACAATAAATAGAAGTAAAAGACAACTGACAGACCAAGAGAAATTAAAGTATAATGTATAGAAAAGACAAAAGATCAGTATCAAAAATATACAAAGAAAACCTGGCAAATCCATAATAAAAACAAACAACCCAACAGGAAATGGGCAAATAATATGAAATAAAGACAATTTGCAGAAAAAGATTAAAATATTCAATAAACCCATGAAAACCGGTTTAATCCCATGAAAGAAAAACACAAAGAGCTTAAAGAATGAAGTCTTATTTCCAATGCTAACATAAATTAGAGAAAATTAAAAAGATGAAGAATATCCATAGAAAGCAAAGATGTAAGGGAAAATGTACTCTACCATACTTTTGGTCAAATATTAAGTGGAATGGTTTTTTGAGGGTAATTTGTTAATCCAGTTGAAAATGTATGTTCTCTCAAATTCAGCAATTACACTCACAGAAAGTTATCCCAAAGGGCTATTCACCAAGCAGTCAAAAATATATGTTCAAGGTGGGACACCTTGGTGGCTCAGTCAGTTAGGCATCTGACTCTTGATTTCAGCTCAGGTCATGATGTCATGATTCCTGAGTTCAAGCCCCAGATGGGGCTCTGCGTTGACCTCCTCTCTCTCTGTCGCTCTCCCACTTGTGTTCTCTCTCTCTCAAAATAAATTTAAAATATATATGTATATATATGTACAGATATACATTTATGTATGTCCAAGAAATACCACTGCATCATTGTTTGAAATATCAACTGCTCAGAAACACTCTAAATGTCCATCAAAAGGGAAATGGTTAAATATATGATGGAACATTCTTACAAGAAGCCATTACTCTATCAGTAAAGAATGAAACAAGTGTACTGACAAAGACAGATCTCAAGAAAACTGTGAAAATAAGTCAGAAACCAATAAGCCTAAAATTAACCCAGTTACATTAAACAATTAAATTTAAATTTAATTAAATAATAAAATCTTAATTGCTTCCCTACCTATAAACATATAGAAAAGGATCTAGAAAAATAACAAACTAATAACAGAGGGTTACCCAAGGAAAAAGGAGCAAGACAGAGGACACTTCTCAACTCCTAATACCTCTATGCTGACATTTTTATGAACAGTATATATCATTTTTATACTGCTTTTTTGAAAAAGAAAATTAAAAAATAAATACACATACACACAAAAAAGTGGTTTAGATGTTCTTCACTTTAAAAGACAAAGGTCAAGATTTATTCATGGTCAGTACCATCCCGGACTCTGAACATTTACCACAAACATAATATATAGAAATGTAACATCCAAGTAGTTATTAATGCGACAAGCAATCACTACTTTAAAGAAAGAAAAAAAAAAAAACCATTGTGTAGACATGAATGTGTAGAATGTCCTAAGCTATTACCATAACGTAGTTTTCTCTTTCAGTAATGGTAGAATCGCTCATACCTGAACATCCCTTTTGCATGCAACCATTATAAACTGGAAAAATATATTTAAAAATAAATATGAAAAGGCAATAAAGAGCAACAAAAAGCAGGCAGAAACAGGAGTTGGATATTTGGAATAAGAGAAGGGGACTAGGTAAGTTCCCCATATTTTAAGGCTTTTCACCTAAAGGCAGGCTCCAGTCAGTAACACTGGGCAGCTAAAATTCAAGTAAGACCTCTTTAGACTTAACTGGTTCAAGAAAGAAAAGACAAACTTCAGTGCAACTAGAACAGCTGGAAAATAAGGGAGAAACCCCTATAAAAAGAAGAGAGTCACAAAAGGGTGGCCTCAATTTCTACATATAAACTCTGCCTAAATCTCTGGCTGATCTTTGAATGAACAGTTTCAAGCAGCTCAAATAAAGCTAAAAGAACTGAACAAAGGTTTCAGCTGTAGTCCACTGCAGAGAAAAAGAATTTGCCATTTGAGTTCAGCCAAATTAATTGCCCTTTCAAACAAAGAGATCAGCATTCATCAGAGGAAGATAACATAATCCAAGCTCTACAACATATCAGACATCATGTGTAGGATGCAATCCAAAACATTAGACACATGAAGAAAAGGGAAAATGTGACCTGTAGTCAAGAGAAAAAAATCAATAGAGATTAGTTTCAAGAATCTGGGACTTTAAAGAAACTATTAAAACTTTAAAGACAGGGACTTTAAAGAAACTATTAAAATTATGCTCATAATGAATACACAGACAACAAGTATTCAGCAGAGAATCTAGGAAGAATAAAAGGGAATTCTAGAACTAAAAAGCATCAGAAAAAAAAGTTCACAGTATGGGCTTACGAGCAGATTGGAATCAAGGGAAGAATTTGAAAACAGAAATTGTTCAATCTGAAAAAGAGGGGGAAAAGAGTGAAAAAGAAAAGAAAAAGTCAACAAGTCCCAGTGACCTGCGGCACAATATCCAAATGTCTAACATAAATATAATGGGAATCACCAAAGACAGAGAGAATGAGACAGAAAAAAATTCACAGAAATAATGGTTATAATTTGACAAAAAACATTAATTTTCCAATTAATGCTGCTTCTTAAGCACGTTTAAAAAACAAACACAAAAGCTAAATACATTATAGTCAAACTGCTAAAAAGCAAAGAGAGAAATCTTAAAAGCAACCAAAAAGAAAACAACATATTACAAACAGAAACAATGATATGATTGATCACTAAACTTCTCTTCAGAAACAAAAGAGGCCAGAGGACCATGAACAACAGCTTTACAGTACTTAAAAAGAAAAAACAAAACAAAATTGTAAACCCCAAATTCTATACCCAGTGAAGAAAATATCCTTCAAGATTGAAAGTGAAATAAAGTCATGCTCAGAAAAACAAAAACCAAGAGAATTTGTCACCAGGTAACCCACACTACAAGAAAAAAATATAGGAAAGCTTTTAGGCTGAAACGTAATCTCAGGAAGGTATGAGGAAGTGGAAATGGTAAATATGTGCATAAATAAGATTCTTGTGTTTTCATCATCTTTATAATTCAGAATTACTAAGAGCAAAATTTATAACACTGTACTGTGGATTTTACAGTTTCCAAGAGACAACCAGAGCATAAAAGAGGAAAGGATTCAATGACCACATATTTTAGATAAACTGGTTCAATATTAAAAGTAAACTGTAAAAAGTTAAGGATATATATCAAAATCCCTACACTAACCTCTAAAACAAATGCTAGAAGTACAGCTAACGGCTAATAGATAAATTAAAATGAAATTTGGAAAAAATTCAATTAAGCTAAAAAAAAAAAACAGGAAAGGAGGAAAAGAATAAAACACAGGATAAAGAGGAAACAAAAAGCAAAGTGGTAATAAACCTAAAAAGCAACAATATCAATACTCATATTTAATGTAAACAGACTACACACTGCAGTTAAAATCAAAATAGGTATATACTATCTATAAAAGACACAATTTGAATTTAAAGACACCTTATGTTGAAAGAAAAGTGATAGAAACAGATACACGGTGCATACAGAAAGCAAAAGAAAGCTAAAGTACCTGTACTAATAGTAGGTAAAACAGACTTCAAGTCAAAGATTATTACCAAAGATAGCATGATATTTCACATTACAAAGGGGACAATTCATCATGAGGACATAACAATTATAAATATGTATGTACCTAATAACAAAACTCCAAAATACATGAAGCAAAACTGACAGAATTCTTCGGAGAAACAGACAAATCCACAATCATGATTAGAGATTTTTAACATCCCTCTCTTGGTAACTGATAGAACAAATATAAAATGGCAGCACACACGTTTTTTTTTTCCAAATATATATGGAACATTCACCAAGACAGATCAGATCATATGCTGGGCCATAAAATAAATCCCAAATTTTAAAAGACTGAAAACCTACAAAGTATGTTCTCTGACCACAGTGGAATTACATTAGAAATCAGTAACAATAAAGTATCTCTAAAAACCCTAATACTCAGAAATGAAACAACATGCTTCAAAGTAAGCCATTATCAGCAAATAAATCACAAGATATCTTAAATTGAAAGAAACTGAAAATACAACATATCAAAATCTGTAGGATGTAGCTAAAGCAGTGCTTAACAGGAAATTTGTTATTTTATTTTATTTGTATTTTTAAATGTTAATATTGGAAAAAAAGATCTAAAACCAATGACCTAAGTTTCTAGAAAATATAAGGTAAGAAAATAAGGGGATTGCAACAGAAATCAATGACAGTTTAAAAAGACAAATAGAGAAAATTAAGGTAAAAGGTTGGTTCTTTGAAACTATCAACAAAATTGACAAATTCCTAACTATACTAATCAAAATAGAGGAAACACAAATTAGCAATATCAGAAACAAAAAGGATTATGGCATTAAAATAAGGAAAGGCTATTAATAAAAGGTGAAAAACATCATAAGAAAACTTTTTTTTTTTTAAGTTCACAAAGCAGAAGCAAAAGCATATATAGAAGAGAATTATGTTAACACTAAATAGGAACCTGCCACAGTAGAAATCTCTTGTAACTCAGCAAGAGGAGAAGCCGGTTCCGTCTTCATACTGTTTTCTCCCATTGGCTTGCAGTTCAACTCCAAGCCTGCAGCCCCCAATCCATCACCAAAAGAGTGGCAAGTCAATGCAGATGAGACCTGGCCAGCTTCCAAAGGAGATTTCAACTGACCTAGAAGAAAAAAAGAAAGCCAAGGGAACATATACATTTATATAATCAACCAAAAGTCCCACAGCAGACTAAGAAATCCAGGGACTTTTTAGAGGAAGCCATTCACCTCGCAGCACACAAGAATTCATTCACAGGTTCCAGCACATGTAGCCAGAGTTGTGAGTATCTCAAAGAAAAAGGCTAATAAGAGACCAAAGTGTATAGATTTTTCTGGAAGTGTTAACAAAAAGGCAGAAGTACTGGATAGAGATGGCACCAGAAAGACAGAGAGAGGGACAGGACTCTTCAAGCACTCTACTTCCATTCAGACATATACAGGCAAAACCAATCACAAATGTGTACAGAAAGTTTGTCTACTGAATCATCAGTAAAGAATAGTATAAGAAACACTGCAACCCATTCAAAAATTTTATTTCAACACCATCTAAAACTTGTGGAAGGTAGTACACAATGATTTATATGGGTTCTCCCTAGACAAGCAAGCTGGTAAGACAATTCCAGAATAGACTCTGACTCACCTTCTTCAGATTCCTTGTTAATTGATGATGTGTTTTGCAAAGGATCAGTATTAACCGTATCAACCAAATCTGATACAACCAAGTCAGGATCTAGGATTTCATGCGTCCCATTAGTGGACAGCCTGGAGGACCGTCTCCTCGATAAGTCTTTGTCAGTGTTTTCCGAGTAGGTTTTTGACTTTTCTTGGGCTATAAACCATTAAGAGAGATATGGTCAAGAACCCAACAAGAAGAAATAACTCTGCTACTACACACTTCTGGGCTGGTTACTCCTATAAGGGCTTAAAGGGACTTCTGGAATATTAGACCAGTAATAAAAGTAAATATCCCTTCTTAATTTGTAGTTTTAAGTAAAGGCACAGTCTCTCTGCCAGGAGAGAATTATCCTTGTTCATGGTTTGAAACTGTTTTGAGACCACGCCCAATCTTGACAACTAAGTTCTATTTTGGGGCATCCCAACTTAAAAGTTTGTGTACTAATTTTCAAGGTCAATAAAGTTTATAAATCCTTAGAACCATTAAAAATCAGGGTGCCTAGGTGGCTCAGTTAAGTGTCCGACTTCGGCTCAGGTCATGATCTCACAGTTCATGGGTTCAAGCCCCACATCAGGCTCTGTGCGGACAGCCAGCTCAGAGCCTGGAGCCTGCTTCAGATTCTGTATCTCCCTCTCTCTATGACCCTTCCCTGCTCACACTGTCTGTCTGTCTGTCTGTCTGTCTCTCTCTCTCTCTCTCACACACACACACACACAAATAAGCTTAAAAAAAAAAAAAGGACCATTAAAAATCCTTTTCAAAGCCAAAGTATTTTTTAATCAATGAATACCTTTTTCTTAATGTTTATTTTTGTGAGAGAGAGCGAACAAGCATGCCTGGGGGGGGGTAGAAAAAGAGGGGTACAGAGGATCTGAAGTGGGCTCTGTGCTGACAAAAGTCCGATACAGGGCTCAAACTCACAAACCATGAGTTCATGACCTAAGCCAAAGCTGGACTAAACGTTTAACCAACTGAGCCACTTAGGTGCCCCATAAATAGCATTTTTTAAAGTTTCACTAAGCATATGAAATCCGTCCCTTCCTAAGCCATTAAATTTCCAATGAAAATGTAGCCTATCGGTATGAAGATGATACCACCAAGCCCAACGTTAATAAAGTCTGTGCTTTGGGATTTATTTTTCTTCAAGCAAAACTTCTTATCCAACCCAAATTATCCACATCAGCTCCTGTGATCAAAAATAGCATTAGAGTCTATATATTGAGCACAGGAAACAACAGGAATNGACACTCACATGAATTTTTGTCAAGCCGAGGACGTTTTAATGGGACTTCACTTCCTTTTGATATTTTCCGTCTTCTCAATTCCAATGTTATTGGTTGCAAAGTTTGAGAGTTTGAATCCACAGCTACAGTGTACATAAAACACAAAAAAAATTTATGTAATTTCTTAGTGCCCAGTCCTCATGATTACATATAAATAAAACACACGCACACACAAACATGATAAACAGACCCTCAAAGGGCTAATAAGAAAACAAAAGTGAAATGGATAAAAAACTATTTCCTTAACATGAGATGCTGACACCTGTAGACTAACATCCTTCATCTCTCTCTTTTTTAAAGATTTATTCATTTAAGTAATCTCTACACCCAATGTGGGGCTCAAACTCATGACCCCAAAATCAAGAGTCCCACACTCTAATGACTGAGCCAGCCAAATGCCCCTTCTTTCATCTTTTTAGTTTCTCCTATGACCCAGTTCTACATACACTTCTCTCCTAAAATCCTTTCTTTAAAAACATTACCCCAACATGACTACTTTAAAACATGACGGTACAAGGGCAATAAAAAAAGTCATTTTTACCACCATCAAATCTCATCAAAACTTGATTTATCTGTGGCACCTGGGTAGCTCATTTAGTTGAGCATCTGACTTTGGCTCAGGTCATGATCTCCTGGTTCGTGAGTTTAAGCCCCTCCTCAGGCTCGCTACCATTAACACAATGCCCACTTCGGATCCTCTGTCCCCCTCTATCTGCCCCTCCCCCCTTGCACTCTCTCAAAAATAAATAAACATTAAAATAAAACAAAACTTGACTTATCCAATACTCAGGAAATTCACCATATAGGCTAATTCCTAAGATGTGTACCTAGGACTATAGCTTGTCCCAGAGTGTTGTTTTCAATCTCTACTTGCTAAATTAGTTAGGCTGGCATTGGTCCTAGTTATGAGGGACCAAAAGGAATGTCAACATTTATAACCTTTTAAAAACAATTCCAGAAAAATCTCAGGAGACTATGCTATTTGATAGTCAGTGTTCCAGGTAAAGCTGCTGATCCCCAACAAATCCAGCTCTGAATAATTCAGCAGTGCAGACTCTAAGCTCTTGGATAGTACTCACTCTTTATTTTTAAACCTAACACTTAAGAATCTCTTCCCAATCATGAAAGATGAGAATCCAAAAACAGGCAGAAAAAAGAAATGAAACTAGGAAACTTGTGGGGAAGGCAGAGCTGGGGGAGGGGGAGAGTGTCTGATGAAGGCTGAAAGGAGAAAGGGAGAAGAAGTTAAGAGGAGGGAGATGGGAAGAAGACTCCTTGAAGACCAGTAGCTTCAGATTGGCCTTGTCAAAAAACCAAACAAGAGACAGGGCTGAGCTCTGAAGAACCAAACCTGATGAGTGTGCTGAACTCCTTGGCTCTTCCTGTGTTCAATCTTCCCAATGTGCCAATGTTATTTTGTTCCAAGTGGTGAGAACTTGGAAATCACACATATTCCAAATTAAACACAAATACAAACAACCCTCCCTAAATAGCTCAGATCCTGTTCCAATCAAGTCTGTAAAATTTAGAGAGCTCAATGCTTCACTGGGTCAATGAACTTACTCTAAGCAATTTTTAAAGGAGATTTCAACTACATAGGAGTTATCTGACAAGCATTCTTACTTTGATACCACATACAATTCAGGGTATGTATGGTTCTATGTAGAACATAGAACATTAGTGTTTTCCAAATTCTTGTTACAGTAAGAATCCTCTTGGGAAGCTATTAACAATTTCAGAGATTCTGACTGGAGAGAAATGCCTTAGGCAAACTTGGAAAACACCATTTCTCTATTAAATCAATCCCATTTGGTATGAGATGTTACATTTACAAAATGAAAGCAATAAACTGAATGCCTCCCCACCTTTTTTAATCTGATGAAGTCAAGTGGCTTCAAAGGGGCAGTCAGCAACGTTGAGTGCAACCACCCCAGTATATACTTGCCGAAGGGTACGAGCCAGAGCATGAACAGCTGAAGGGGAATCTATTTCAGAGCACTCACTTCTCATATACATGCTTTCCTAAGCTGA
The DNA here is from genome assembly GCF_008692635.1 of Crocuta crocuta. Lineage (NCBI taxonomy): Eukaryota > Metazoa > Chordata > Mammalia > Carnivora > Hyaenidae > Crocuta > Crocuta crocuta. The sequence continues at coordinate 55,775 of NW_027530847.1, forward strand.
GATGAGGACACATCAGATTTCCACCAGTTCTCATTTTCCACCTCCCCTTGCATAAGTGCCCTTCTCCCACTTATATAAAAAGGCATGCATAACACTCATCCTACATCTTAACATGGTACACTGCCCAGAGGCTTAAAACCTCCAGACTTTCTTAACTGGGGTTCCTCATTTGAACACAGAACACAGAGATAATTTTCTGAATTCTCCCAAGGATGGTTTATAACTAGTAGCATTCTCAATGCATGGAGAAGTCAATTCATTATGGATGCCTTGAGCAGTGGGGTTTAATTCTCTCCCAGGACCCTATAGAGGAAGTAGTGAATTTATGCCAGTACTAATAGAAATATGAGAGCCGTGAATGCAGGTACATGTGTAATTTTCCATTTTTTAGTTTTAAAAAAGTGAATTTAAGATTTTATTTAACCCAACACATTCAATAACATCATTTTAACATGTAATCCTCATAAAAATGATTAATGAGATATTTTACATTCCTGTTGTTTTTTGCACCCAGTATTTGAATTCCAGAGTATATTTTACACTCAGTACATCTCAATTCAGACTAGCCACATTTCAAGTGCCCAGCAGCCACATGTGGCCACTGGCTACCAAACTGGACAGTACCATCATTAGGCCTAGGGAGAATGCCAGCATGCTTAGCTTTTGAGAGCAAAACTCAGTTAAACAACCACTGAAGGAGGTGGTGCCTTCATTTATCTGGCAAGAAATCCTTCTATATCTAATTTCCTATCTTAGAATTAGAACTCAGATGTGGGAAGGCTGTCTACTGGGAATGAATACTAATACATTTCGTTTGGATTGACAGGACTGGCTTTGCATTCCACATCACGCAGGACCAATGAATGAGCTAATTCTACAGTTGTGATGAAAATATATTTTATGCCATATTTTATATTTTAAGTATACCATTTGCAACTATTAAAACTTGTGACAAAAATCGACACCACTCTAAAACATACTGGGAGATTCATAACTTTTTAATATCATGTAGGAAATATGCAAGCAAGAATGTCTGAAGACCACTGCCAGATTATCATAGCCAGCATTCAGTCTAGAGGTTCTAAGTGTTCTTCATGTCACTGAATTGACTAGAAAAGAAGTGTTTGGCCTAGGAAGAAATTCAGGATGTGTTTTATTCTTGGTTATTCTAGAAGAATTCCAAATTTTAACTTCTTAAAATAACTGTACATTCTTCCCTAAATCTGTACCTTTAACCTTAACTCTTACCAAGTAGCCACCTCAGCTTTTTATTTAGACTGTGAAATGTCCAATCAATAATCACTCTCCAGAGAGCTCAACTTTAAAATGCACCTATGCCTTCCTAGGTCCAGTGTTCTTTGGCCCTATCTCTGTTTGATGTCCACATGTATTTACTTCTCCTTTCCTCTTTCATATCTCTCAGTAAAACTATTATTTCCTAATCCCAGGTTCTACTAAGCTTGCTTAAACTGAGATCAGTTGAATAGGACCAGTCATAAGGCCTTAGCTTATTAGGTTTTACCACATAAGCTGAAGCATCTAGTAGACAGTTATACACCACCCCAGAGGCTCAGTCAAGAACATGTCTCCCAACTTACATTCATTTGGATGCATGCCTCCCTTAAATTCAGCTCCCCAGATCACAGAACAATTCAAAGTCAGGAACAAAATTTAAGGATTGAAGTATGGAAGGGATAGAAAATCACAAAGAGCCACAGAACAACACTCTGGCATTGCCATTGCAGACCCCACTTAGGAAACTCACCAGCAGGAGCTATGGAAGGGGGCCTGCCTCGTTTTCTTTTTGGCTCCCTCAAGTTTTCTTGTGGACTCTTCACAATGTCATTTTCAGGTTTCTTATCCACTTGAGCATCTCCAGAGTACTCCCTGTCATTTTCTGAAATGTTCTCCTTATCTTCCTTCTCGTTCTTGGGGAGGCTTTTCTCTGACACCTTCCCCTTTTCAGAACAAATTAACTTTCCTTCTTTATCGGGCTGCTTGGGTCGCTTTTCTGTCTTTAAGGCTTTGTCCTCTTTGTCTTTCTTAACGTTGACAGTGGCTTTTCTTTGTTCTTTAAACTTCTCTCGTTTATCAGGAGATGATGGAAGACTTTTGTGATCTGTTTCTTTAGGCCTAGCATTACCCACAATATTCTAAAATGAGCAAAATAGCAATGAAACACACTTTGTGATTACTTGCAAATATAAAATCAGATGGTTTTTTGCAAATGTATAAAGACAAACATTAAAATAGGACATGTACTACATCACATAATGGGAAAAAATCACTGAAAATACCCATCCATACTCTGAGGCTTGAGAACCAATCCTAAATTTAAAAAAAAAAAAAAAAGTCATGTTCAATTCCTTCTGAGACAGAGTGATCTATATTTTGATTAATAAGTCACTGGATAATTAAAGGGACAAATACCCCAGGGATCTCTTCTGCAAAGCAATCTTTCTGACAGAAGTATTCTAAGGAAATGCCTCCAAGCTACATCCTTCTCGTCCCATGCAGGACTACACAGACCCAGGGCCTTTCAGAGGTCTGGCTTGGTTTGCCAGTGGGTGCTGATACCCTGGGTAGAGAACAGAAACTGATAAACAGAAGCTGAACAGGAAAGCTGTAGAGATTGTCCAACCCAGAAGCAGGGCTTTGCTTCCTTAACTGGGTAAAGACTATGCCTAAGTCAACAAACCACCTACAGTGTTCCTGAGCTACTAAGTTTTTGTCCACTGGACAGAAGTATAACTTCTTGGTTACTTTCCTCCTAAATGACTTTTTAAAGGATTTATTCTAAAAATCTTGTGTCCTAGTGTGACTGTCTCCTAATAAAGTCAGTTCTGAAAGCTCTGGAGTTTGCAAAACTACAATTTAGTTTGTGTACGTATCTCTCTTCCAAGACCTCAAGAGGACAGCAGGGACCACCATATCAGGTTCACATGGGATCCCCAGCACCTAGCACACAGATCTCTCACAAAAGCAGAAGGAGTGTCTAAATACTCAGAGAGTGAAAGTTTAATTTATCCCATAGGGATAAATAATAAACAAGGTTAGACCCTAGAAGGAAAATTTTCAGGTCCCCAAAGCTTTCTGAAAGCAGTCAGGTTTGAGAGGAAGCACTCTTCAGTAACTGCTGGCAGAATCATAAATGACAACCACCTTGGGGGGAAGGGGAGCATGTTGGCAATTTGTGTCAAAAAAATTAATAAGTTCATACTTTTGAACTAGAATGAATTCCTAGAAACCCAATTTTCTGACAGAATAATCGGACTTATATAACCAAATTTACACATATTCTTATAAATGACCATTAGGGAATTGATTAAACAAAGGAGAGTTACATGCATATTACAGAATACTAAACTGCCAGGAAAAGCCATATTCTCATAACACTATTAAGAACGTGAGAAAATGTTATTTTGTTAAAAGAGCAAGATAAAGCCCTCATCTTTAAAAAAGAGAGAGCAAGATATAAAATACTAATATAACCATATAACCCCAATTTTGAAAATATGTATTAATATTTACAAAAACACAAAAGGATATAAGCCAATGTGTTAAGAACATATTGTATTTAGATGACAGAATTACATCGTTTTTACTTTCATTGTGCTTTTCTATAGTTTCTAAGTTTTCTACAATTAGTATGTTTTTTATAACTTCAAAAAAGAAAATATTCCTAATATATAAATTATCAAAACATTTAGAACAGTATGGTCATACAGAAAAAAACCTCAATCTATTCTAATAATATATGAAAAAAACTTTAAAAATTGTCTGTGACAGATATTTTTAATAAGTTAAGTGGAGGCACACAACCATCCACTGCCATGGCCGCAGGCCAAGGGCTGCTCTCCATCGCCTGGGTACCTTGTCCGGAGCTAGGGCCTTAGGGCTGGCCTCCTATGAGGGCACAGGAAACTCAGTTTCCTGATGCCTATGGGAAGGAGCTTTTAGACAAGGCCAACAAACACTACTTCTTACACTGCCTGGCCGTGTTAGGTGTGCCCCACTGCAGAAAGGCCCTTGGAGCCAGGTTGCTGCCAGCCTCTGAAACCACCTTATTCTGCACCAGCTTTAACTACCAGGCTGTGAGTAGAGACCATAGCAGCCAGACTTTGGTCCCTGTGAGAGGGAGCCTGATAATCTCGGGCTGGCTTGCCTTAGCTCTTATACTTAATTTCTGGGTACTTTTTTGAGAGTTGGAGCAGGGAGAGGATTAAAAGAGAAAGACAAATTGAAAGTTAAGTTCTGTATGTAGCTTTATGGAATCCTAGATTCTTAAAGTTGAAGAGACTGAGAAGTCTTTTATCCAAATACGATGCTGTCTTGGAAAAAAAAAATACAAGCAGGACCCATGGGCCAGTACCTGACTACCCCGCAGGTCTGAGATGAAGTGAGACACTCAGGGACAGCTGGGAATTGGGAAAAGAAGCACCCACAAATCCACACTGGGTAAAGTGCTCATCTCCAACACAAAGCCATCTCAAGTGCTATCAATCAATTTATTGAGTATATCAAACAGTTGAATGTTTGTTATGTGGAGCCCTACACTTCTATTTGAGGAGATTCTGTATTTGAGGATACAATCTGACAATTCTGAACAAGTTCTTATTATGGTCCTCTATCTATATTAACTTATTCCACAAACTCAATAAAAAAATTGCCAAAGGGACATCTGGGTGGCTCAGTCTGTCCAACTCTTGGTTTCAGCTCAGGTCATGATCTCACGGTTTCATGAGTTAAAGCCCTGCATCGGGCTCTGTGCTAGACCACGTTGAGCCTGCTTGGGATTCATTCTCATTCTCTCCCTCTCTCTCTCTCTCTCCCCCCCCCCCCCCCCTCCNAAAAACAATTTGCCACATTTAAGGTCAAAATTAATTTTTTTTTAATTTTAAGTAAACTCTGTGCCACACATGGGGCTCAAATTAACAACCCTGTGAGGGCACCTGTGGCTCATTTGGTTAAGCATCCAACTTCGGCGTAGGTCATGATCTCACAGTTCATGGGTTCGAGCCCTGTGTCAGACTCTGTGCTGACAGCTCAGAGCCTGGAGCCTGCTTCAGATTCTGTGTCTCTGTCTCTCTCTGCCCCTCTCCTATGCATGCTCTATCTCTCTTTCTCTCTCAAAAAAAAAAAAAAAAAGTTAAAAAAAACAACTTTAAAAAAAATTCACAACCCTGTAATCAAGAGTTGCATACTCTACTGAGTGAGCCAGCCAAGCACCCCACAAAATAACATTTTAGTGTACGTACAGCAGCTCCATAGATGCTGGAGGGGCATATGATTGAAGAGAAAACCTCTTGAGGGCTAAAGCTTTATAACTGTTTCAATTTTCTGAAAAGGAAAACTGGCAAAACAATACATTCTTTTCTTTTTTCAATGTTTATTTGTTTTCGAGAGAGAGAGACAGAGCACAAGCAGGGGAGAGGCAAAGAGAGGGTGACAGAGTCCAGGCTCTGAGCTGTCAGTACAGAGCCTGACATGGGGCTCGAACCCATGAAGCATGAGATCGTGACCTGAGCCGAAGTCAGACACTTAGCCGAATGAGCCTCCCAGGCGCCCCAAAACAAAACATTCTTAAGGCTACCTTTAAAGATATCATGTATCATAATCTTTTGAAACTGCTAAATATATGTACAGAAGAATTTACTAAAACTTGTGATAAGCATTTCATCATAAGAAAAGACAAGTTCCAGCATCACCAAATACTGTCACATCAACAACTACCTAAAGAGGTGACTAACAATTTTTAATGATCAGAATTTTTAAAATATCAATATCCAAATTTTGATCTTGCTTTCCCCTCAACTATTTCATTAGTACATAAACATGAAAAAGAGACTAAAGGGGAAAAAATATGAAAAGAGTAGGCAACATTTCTAGATGGTCATGTCTAGATGGACCATATTTCTAGTATCAAAACTCCTGTCCCATGCTCAAGCAAACACATGCATGGTGACCAGGACAAAAGGAAACAAAATTTTCAAACCAGGTACATTAGCTTAAGTGATTGCCAAATCCAAGCCAAACTGTAGTTCTGAAACCACCAAGTCATGATCCTGAGCTGAAGGGACAAAATTAGATGAGGAGAAAATACACTCTAGGTTTCCTCAAGCATTTCAGCAAGTTCCCTATGATGAATAACAGCTCTGGGGGCAGGGCACAGGGAGAGAGAAAAAAAGAGTAATAACAAGACACTTTTGAGAAAAGATGAAGAAAACAGATAATAGGAAATGGCAGAGAGAAACAAATATTAACAATTTCTGAAAACCTGTGTATTGCTTTCTAGTAAAATTGTGTCAGATAAAGGAAATACTTTGCCATCATAAATAAATATAATGCCTTTATTTGAGAAACAAAATTACAATGTTAGCATTATTTATATCACAAAGCACAAAACCACATTTCTCACCTGATCTTTGGAAAAAGCTTTGACATGAATATGTTTGACAGTCTGAACTACTCCATCATAAAATTTCACAGTGTAAGTACCTAAAATTCAAGGAGATATTATGATTTAACTGGAAGTTTCATGAAAGCAACAAAACTTTTCAAAGCATAAACACAAGGGAGCTCCCTACAACAGTAAATGTATGAGAATTAACTATATTAGGAATCACATTTAGTCTTGTGTCCAAGATATTAACTAGTATGCAGGTCTTCATTTCTCAGTCAAGATTGCATAGTAAATTTTCTCTTTATCCCATATAGATCAAAATCCATCAAAAACAGCTCATTTTGGGGGTGCCTGGGTGGCTCAGTCAACTGGACATCTGACTCTTGGTTTTGGTTCAGGTCATGATCTCTCAGCCTAGCATGGGGCTCCACACTGACAGTACAGAGCCTGCCTGGGATTCTCTCCCCCGCACCCCCCCCCCCGCTCTTCCCTCTGCTCATGCACCCGCGCTTGCTCACTCTCACTCGCTCTCTCTCTCTCAAAATAAATAAATAAACTTAAGAAAAAAAAAACAGTTTATTTTTATGATGTTTCATTAAAAGAAAAAAAGAACTGCACTGAATTTAGGCCAAGAACAAAGAGCAGTAAAACAATTAAGATTAAGATTGAGGAAAATGCAGATTTATTTATTGCTTGGTGAATTATTAATTTTTATCAATATGTTCTAGGCTTCAGAGTGGTAATATCTGTTAAACTTTAAAAGAAACATGACTGCTTACTAAAGGTTTCATTTTGTTTGAGGTTACATTAATCTCATAATCTATATGGATGACTTTCATGTTACAATATTTAAAAATAGAGACTTGGCCAAGACCCTAAATGGTGCCATGACATTACCAGTTTTTCCATTAGGAAAAAAATCTAACAAAAATCACTGCTGTAAGACTGAAGCTAAAAATCCAGAATAAGCTTCTCCCCAAATGACACATCCAAATACAATACAAAACTTCTCATTAGTTGCACTCAAAACAACAATTTTCAAACTTTTGCATCTTAGAACCCACCTCCCCTATCTTTTGTTTTTGATTTGTTTTGGGGTTTTTTTGTCCCAGAGATTAAAAAAAAAAAAAGAAGATTCTGTTAATCTTGTCAAGATTACCAGTGAACTTCTGGTAATCATGTAATGGTTTACTATTGGTAAACATGATCAGTCAGCTTTCAGGATCAATTTCACACCAAACAGGAAGGGGGGGAAAAATCCCAAGGACTGGGAGTGAAAGAACACAAGAACCTTCTGGGCTAGTTACCGTCTTCTTATACATTCTCTCTCCACCCCACCCAACCCCTCCTACAGTCCTAAACAGGGCCCTGTCAATGGCTAGCCACCTCTAATGAAAGCCTCATTCTGTAGTGTTCGAAGTCCAATGTAACCTGAGCCAAATTATTTTCCAAACTTTGTTTCTCATTACCAGCATACAATACCCACCAACTCAAAGTAATGAGCTACTTGCCACCCAATGAAACTTGTGATAGTTCCATCTCCACATCTTTATCAAAGTATTTTCTGCCTAGAATGTGATCAGCTCAAAGACTGCAATACTTCTGTAAAAGCTTCCTGACTTCCTACCTAGAGAGATTTTTCCCTGCTCTGAACTTCTCAAAGCCTCATTTTGGCACCTTGCCTGCCTCAACTTAGGTCTACTTTCATACAGAAGGCAGATTCCAAATCAAAGGCAGGCTCTCCAAGGCCAGGGACCACATCTCACAGCCGTCTCTCTCACACAGAACCTGGTTACCTGTAGACCAGGGCTTCTCAAAGTGTGGTGCCCAAACCAGGAGCATCAGCAACCCTTGGGAACTTGTTGGAAATTAAGTTACCAACACCACTCCTGATACACTGAATCAAAACTCTTGAGAGTGTGACAGAAATAAATGTATTTTAACAAGTGTTTCAGGTGATTCTGTTACACAGTAAAGTCTGAGAGCCACTGCCACAGACAATTAGTAATTGCCTACTAAACTTTACTCTCAGTAATTACAAAATAAAGTTAATTATCTGGCACAAGTGTCACCAACACAGAACAAAGGGGCTACAGAACTAGATACAAGGATGTATCTTTATGCTGGGTTGGTTAAAGGATTCTACAGAAGGCAGCTCATCAATGGTTGATGAGTTCTTACAACAAAGGCCTGGGATCCTGTCTGCCTTCCTCTATTGTGAGGGCACTGGCCAGCAAAGAAGCAATGCTAAGCAATGCTATGAACTCTAAACATACCCCTTCCAAGCAACCATAACACAATTCTGACCAGCCTGAGGATGGAGGCATTAAGAACCCACCTCTCATGAAATCTTAAGATGTCAAGTGTGCCAACAAGTCACCCAAGCCTATTTCCTTTCATCTGTCTTACCAAGAAAGTTAGAACCAATTACATCGAAATAAAAACGGTCCATTTTTACAGACATTTCAAACATCCAGAAGGATACCATTTAGTCATGCTACCCAACAGTCCAACATTTTCAGCTATTTGAGGTCAATTTTGAAGCTTACTCTTGATGGCAGGCTCAAAAAAGGAGGCTTTAAATAAAGAGGTGTGCACTGAGTTCCAAAAAGAGCTAAAACAGAGCGAAACAGAGCTAGGATTAGAACCTAAGCCTCTCTGAAAACAAGAACAACAACAACAAACATTTAAGCCTCTTTGCTGACCTCTGACCAATTCTTCTTCCATCACCCCAAACTGCCTATTTCCCAAGTCCCTCAGCCTTAAGTCCAAACCACTGACGCAGAGCATCAATGACTACTCTGAAATGAGTCACACTTTGGCCAAAGGTACTCATGGATCACTGTCCTTAGGCAGCAATATCCTGGCCCTGACCTTTTTTACGTCCAAAGAACTACAAAGGATCATCTCAAACCTCTCTCCCATGATCATATAGACAGCCTAACCCAGGCTTCAATAAATCAGAAGGAAAAGAACAACACATCCCATATACAACAGTGGCCTAGACTCACTTCTGGAGAGAGGCCTCAAATCTACTTTAATGGTTCCTGTATAACTAAAAGAATGTCTTCCCCTGGAATCTTCCCGTGGGTGGCTGAAAACAGAGTTCTCCCACAGCCACAAATATCTTAAAAATAATATGTAAATGATAGAAAAATAAGTGCAATCCCCCTGTCTCAGTCTCCCTTAAGAAGCCCCTGTCCTGAGGCACCTGGGTGGCTCAGTCAGTTAAGCATCTGACTCTTGATTTTGGCTCAGGTCATGATCTCATAGTTAGTGAGTTCAAGCCCTAAGTTGGGCCTCACTGACAGTACGGAGCCTACGTGGGGTTCTCTCCCTCTCTCTCTGCCCCTCCCCACTCATGCCTCGAGCTCTCTCTCTCCCCCTTAAAATAAATAAACAAACATGCACCTCTGGGAGTTAAAAACTCAGTATACAACCTTATAGCAGTCAGTTAAATACAAAAGGGATGGAAGAAAAAAACTAGAGATGCATAGCAAACTGATCTTCTTTAGCGCCATGGAAATGGGGATGCACAAGTGACTCTGGATAGATCTCTGCTACTCTTGAAATTTACCATAACTGTGACTTTAGGGCCTTTTCTCTATCCCAGTCATTCTCCAAGAGTTTGAGAATTCCAGAATGCCAAGGATAGGAGACTCAAAGTTTTCAAACATGGATTCTCAAAGTCCTGATGTTCTCACAGAAATACCTTCTGGGGCCTGGGGTGGGCAGAGAATACACACAAGTTTGCAAGTATACCTTCCCCTCCCCCATTGTTTCTTCTTAGCCAATTTTACATAATGGGCTTAGGTTCTGTAGCCAACAATTTCTAAAAATGCTCATCTGTTCCAATTCCTTCTTCGCGTTCTAACTGCACAAGAGTCCAGAGAAAGGGTAGTAAACTGCTAGTAATCAAGGAGCAGGGACTGGGACCAGATCCAGACTCCTAGTCAGGGCCCTGAAGATACCACCAGGCTCCAGAAAGTACTGACCATCTACACCCACCCTACCATCATATCAGGCATGTGGGTACACACTCCAAGTGAACACCCGCCCCTGACAACTCTTGCCCTTTTAGGAAAACTCTGCCTCAGAGAAACTGCCTGGGACTGTAGGAACTGTAGTTCAGGAGCCCCTGAGACCTACATTCAGGTCACAGCTCTGTCAGTTATGTATGTGCTCTGTAACCTCAAGCAGCTTCTGCTGCTAGCTTAGCTCCTCATCTGTAAAATGATAGGGTTGATGGCAACAACCTTTCCATGTCTGTGTGAATACTACTACATGAGATCAGATATGGAAACTGTTTAATAAAGGAACAGTTACAGACCAAGGGATCACTAAGTGGTTCCAATTATTACTATCCACCAATCAGTTTAAAAGGGAAGTGCCAAACCCCTTCCCCACATAGAAGGTAAGAGCGAAGCTAGCACCTGCGTGTGCAGGCCTAAATCTTCCTTTTATCTCTGTGCAAAGCTGCTCACACAATCCCAACATCCCTACATTTCAAATATAGGATCAGTTATAGCATGAGGACAAAAAATAGTAACTGCTTCAAGAGACTCTAGAAATAAAAGCATTTCCATAGAATCTCCTCTTATAAATGCAAGCTTCAGGCACTAGACCAAAGACTGAACTGAGGGAAGAGAGAACACATAAGAATATGTATAATTTTAAGGAAGAGGGACCTGATTCGCCTGTTCACTCAAGTTAAAGAACCACAGATCAACAGGAAGGAACAATTCCTCATTTTGCTGTAAATGCAAACCTACTTTCAGTTTCCCCCAGAGAATGCCTTGCAGAGCAGCATGGTCTTGGTCCATGACTGGGGACACAAAGCCCTGACACACAAGTGGCTCTGCCATACCCAATGTGAAAAAGGGAAGCTAAGCAGCCGTAGCAAAGAGCTAAGGTCAACTCGCCAGAAATGACTTCTGAACAAAGATTCCCATCCTTACTCCAACACAGACGGAGGGGGTTAACAAAGCTAACCAGGTGTGCCTGCCTTCGCATGAAATGATGCTTAATGACCACTGCCAAAGAACTGTTCCAGGTGAAAAGGGCTAAGTAACATTGCACTGCCCTCCTCAGTTTCTAAGCACTTAATAAGAATCTCTAAAGTTGCCATTTTGTTGTGTTTCACATCAGACTCCCATGCCAGCAGCCTCAATGCTCAGCCTCAGAAAAACCACCAAGGAGGTTAAGAGTGGCAAGAAAATGAGGCCAAGCCTCCCAAAGATTAATCTACAGGGTGTGATTTCACTATATGCTCAGGTTTAGCAGCACCAACAAGATAGAATGACTTTTACAGGAAATAAAGGGGGCACTCTGCCAGCAGAGCTTCTCTTCACAGAGCCATTAAACTGTGATAGCCTCTGCTGCAGATGAAACTGAGGCAGAGCAGAAAATACCAGGAAAAGAGTGAAAAAAGAGTCCAACATTGTTTCCCCCATCCTGCAATGACTAGAGTCACACCGAACTAGAAACTGCCCACCAGTTCCCATGGTTAAAATCTAACCCAAAGGCAGCACCGAAGTCATTATCTCTTCTCACTTTCAGGTACAGATCTGAGCTCCCACAAAGGCTAGCCTTCCTTCACAATCCACAATGTGGCCATAACAGTACCCAGCCAATTCCACTAACTTTCAGGATTTCCCCTGCCCCATGACCTTCCTCTCTTCTCCCTTCCAATTAGTCTTAAGAACCAGTAAAGACTTCGGACCAAAGAACTCTGGGGAAAACTGGTTCTGGCAGAAATCTCTACTCATTTTCTATTTTTTTTTCAAGTTTATTTATTATTTTGAGAGAGAACCAGCAGCGGAGGGGAAGAGAGAGAGAGAGAGTGAGACAGAGGATCCAAAACAGGATCTGAAGTAGGCACTATATTGACAGCAGAGAGCCCCATTCGGGGCTCAAACTCACAAATTGGGAGATCATGACCTGAGCCGAAGATGGACACTTAAACCGGCTGAGCCACCCAGGTGCCCCTCCACTCATTTTCAATGTCTTTCTAATAACTAAAATTTGCTGGAAAGAATTCAGAGCTAACAAAACCAAAATTATTAGGGTGGCAAATGTGTTTTAGGGACAATCATTATCCGAAGACTCTACCTCCTATAATTTTAGCTCATGGAAGAAATAAACAAAATATTTTTTAAAACAACTTGTGAATCTCTGGTTGCCCCAGGGTTTTTTTAAATTTTTTTTTTATTTTAAGTTTATTTATTTATGAGAGAGACAGCATGAGTGGAGGAGGAGCAGAGAGAGAGGGAGCCACAGAATCTGAAGCAAGCTCCAGGCTCTGAGCTGTTAGCACAGAACCCATCAGACCCACAGACTGTGAGATCATGACCTGAACCGAAGTCGGATGCCCAACTGACTGAGCCACCCAGGTGCCCCTGGTTGCCCCAGTTTAAAAGACATTTAAAAATCTTACCTATGGCTAATAATGTAGCAAATGACTTTTAGTCCTTAAATGATTATTTCAAAATATTCCAGACTCATCCACTCACAAAAATACAGTAACTGCAGACAGGGGTCCTTCCCCCCTCCCCTCATGATTTATCTGCAGCATTCTATTCCTGTACTGCCTCCTCCTGGTGACTCTGTATCAACACCCACTTCATGCAGCCTTGAAATAAGTCTTCTCTTTTTTTTTTTTTTTTAAATCCATGATTCCCAGCTCTGGGATCTACATAGATGCAAACAGTGGATTCCTAAGCCTCCTTCCATCAAGACCCCATCCTACTCCTCTAAGAGACTGCTCCCGGGCTCCCCAAACCGTTCTCTAATCTGCCTTTACTCCTTTGCCATTCCCTCATCCAAACCCCTGGGCCCCTTTTCTGTCCTCCATGTGACTCTGGGACATCACTGGATCAAAAGACAAATGTTGCTTCCTTTCTACAACCTCCTTTATCTACAGAGTTACCCAGTTACTACTCACAACTTTTATGTGATCTAAGAGACAGCCATTTCCCCAAGGGAGCACACCTACAATGGATGTTATTTAGGGGGAATATAATGAATTGATCAGCATAAATCAACCTAATAGACCTTCAGGAACACATCTATGTACACAGAGAACACCTATATTTCATATCATATGATTTAAATGCAGTAAGAAAAGAAAAAAAATTTAATCTTGAAAATAAGACTTAAAAAGTAAACTGTCCTTTACTAAAAAGCAGTTTAATAACATGTAAGCCTTCCTTTAAAATATGTTTTTAGACTAAAGTGATACATATGAAAAATAACAAAAGATTCTATTTTGAACACAAGCTTATAAAAGAAATTTAGGGAAACTAGAGAGTATTATGCTAAGCAAAATTAGTCAGAGAAAGGCAAATATCATATGACTTCACTCATATGAGGACTTTAAGATACAAAACAGGAACATAAGAGAAGGGAAGCAAAAATAATATAAAAACAGGGAGGGAGATAAAACATAAGAGATTCTTAAATATAGAGAACAAAGGGTTACTCGAGGGGTTGTGGGAAGGGGGATGAGCTAAGTGGTTAAGGGGCTTAAGGAATCTACTCCTGAGATCATTGTTGCACCATGTGCTAACTAACTTGGATGTAAATTATAAAAAATAAATAAATTACAGAAAAAAGAAGGAAATTTAGGGAAGGGGCACCTGGGTGACTCAGTCAGTTAAGCACTGGACTTCGGCTCAGGTCAAGATCTCACGGGCTCTGCACTGATAGTTCAAAGCCTGGAGCCTGCTTCAGATTCTGTGTCTCTCTCTCTCTCTGCTCCTCCTCTGCTTGTGCCCTCTCAATAAATAAATAAATAAACAAACAAACATTAAAAAAGAAATAAAGACATTTAGGGAAACAAGGACTATCCGAAAAGGCAGAATCAACCATAAACTGGAGTATTCAGTAACTACTTAGACATCTTAAAAGATACAACCTTGATTTGGAAGCCTGAGACAAGAGGACTGTGCTTTCAGGATAAACTATATCTGGTAGCAGAGTTAACCTACAGGGGCGTAACAGGTGGGGGCCAGGGGGTGGCATGGGGAGGGAATGAATATAGCAAAAGAGAAACAGAAATTATTGCTACCTGCAAATACATGTTCATTTTTTTACCATTTCAACCCATTCTCAGACAAAACTTGGTCAGCCCCAGGTCTAGCATTTAACAAGAATGCTAAATGAATGAATACTTGAAAATTTTCACTGAATAAAAAGTTGATCTGGCCACATGGTCACCACAAACAGTGGTACTAAGAGGCCTGACTGGTCTAAACAGTCACTGAAGAGGCCATGGACATACCACAAATATCCTGATAGAAAATACTACAAAAAAATGTACCACTTGGACCCAGAGTCTGTTCTCTCAATGTCAGGATCCTGACTATATGTAATATCTTAACCCTTCTTCTGCCTTTGTACTAGCAAAAACAGCCTCTCTGGGTCATATTCACAGCCTTGACTCCTCACAGGTTCTAAACTGGCAAAGGCATCCCAAATCAGTGCTTTAAATCCCCGGGCCCCCATTTCAACTAGCAAATTTGTTAAATTTTGTTCATGTTTTTATTTATTTCTGAGAGAGAGAGAGCGCGAGAGAGCATTAACAGGGGAAGGTCAGAGAGAGAGGGAGACACAGAATCCGAAGACAGCCTCCAGGCTCTGAGCTAGCTGTCAGCACACAGCCCAACACAGGGCTCGAACCCACGAACTGTGAGATCATGACCAGAGCCGAAGTCGGATGCTTAACCGACTGAGCCACCCAGGCACCCCATCAATTAGCAACTTTGATACTACAGACCACCCTCAATCACCTTGCATCCACCAAGCATTTTTTTAAGTAGGCTCCATGCCCAATGCAGGGCTTGAACTCCTGACCCTGAGATAAAGAGTCCCATGCTCTACTGACTGAGCCAGCCAGGTGCCCCTCACAAAGCATATTTTAAAGAAATGTTTATTAATGTTCATTTCTAGGCTATTTACAAATAAGTAAAAGGAATATTAAGGCTTATTTTCCATCTCTTAGAACTCCTAGACAAGAACTTGCAAACTTACCAGCAGAGGGACGGATGAACCATAATTATTTTACTGTTTTTTAGAACTATAATGCTTAGAAAACAATTACTAAAATTTAGGAGGCAAAGAATCAAATTCCTCTTTTTAATCCAGCTTTCTCTCCATTTATAATTTCTTCCTAACTCCTGACAGTGACTAACTTGAAAAGAAAGGATTCCTCAGCAATAAATACTCAAATTATACTATCACACTCTAATATTACAAACTTCCCCCTACATAATAAGTAAAAATAATTACAACTCAAATGCCTTACCATCCTTGTTAACAGCAGTGACTTTGGCTGGGTAAAAACGACAATCAGACCAGCAAGCAAGGACCTGCTCGTTTATTTGAAATTCCTAAAAAACATTAAAGAAGAGAAAGAAAAAAAAAAACAAAACAAAACTGTTACCAGTCCAATTTCATAGGACAGACACAGTACCTGATTTTATTAAGAGAAGCTGGACTGACAAGAGTAGGAAGGGGAGACGGCTATTAAGACGGAGGCACTGAGAGTCAAAACAAAGGGCTAGACACAAGACTTTTCTTATCCTAAGAGGTCTGGGCAAGCATAGCACAGCACTGACGATAGTCCCTGCCCTGTCCCTGAGCCCAGGACCACTAGGAACACACTCAGTATACAAGTTAGAAGGAGGGAAGCTACTTCATCTTGTGGGAAGCAGCATTCATGCCACCCACACTTTTAAAGGATATTTTGCCAAAGGAAGCACTCATTCACCTTTAATATTTCATACTGTTTTCCAGCAGTTTGCATTAATACAGTTTATAGAATGAATATTGAGCAATCAGAGTGAACAACATAAAATAATCCTAAATGGTGGGGGCAGGGTGGGGGAAAAGAGTGGTGGAACAACACATACTGAAAACAAGAGTTCAAGTTTCCTGGCCAGGGTTAAAATGAAAAACAGAATCCAGGGCTCAGTCAGATCCAAAGGCAGCACGAGTTCTACAAATGTCTCAATGCTTTTTTAAAACACTCAAAACTTGGGGCGCCTGGCTGGCTTAGTCGGTGGATCATGTGACTCCTGATCTCAGGGTTGTGAGTTTGAACCCCATATTGGGTAAAGAGATTACTTTAAAAAGGTAAAATAAAATCTTTAAAAAATTCTTATAAATAAATATTTAAAAAATTAAAACCTCAAAACTAGTACTTCATCCCTCACTCTGAAATCAGTAAAAGCTCCAGGCATAGCGATAAAAGGAAAAAGGAATATAGGCCAATTCCAAGTGTTTAAGAACTTATAAAAGACCTTGAAATGGGGCTCCACAGGGAATGACTGCTTAATGAATGGTAAGATAAAAAATAAGTTTAATACATGATCTAAGGGGGGGAGGGGCACCTGGGTGGCTCAGGTGGATAAGCGTCTGACTCTTGATTTCAGCTCAGGTTATGATCTCAATTCCATAAGATTGAGCCCCACATTGGGCTCCACACTGACAGCATGGAGCCTGGTTGGGATTCTCTCTCCTTTCCTCTCTGCCTCTCCCCTGCTCACACTCTCTCTTTGAAATAAATAAACATTTTTCAAAAAATATTTATGGGACACCTGGGTGGCTCGGTAGGGTAAGCATCTAACTTCAACTGGGGTCATAATCTCACAGTTTGTGGGTCTGAGCCCCACATCAAGATCTGTGCTGATAGCTCAGAATCTGGAGCCTGCTTCAGATTCTATGCCTCCCTCTCTCTCTGCCCCTCCTCCACTCGCTCACTGGATCTCTCTCTCTCTCTCAAAAATAAACAATAAAAAAATTTTAAGATATTTATAAATAATCTACATAAATAAATAATCTATCTAAAGAGATACAGTAGTGTAAAAGAAAGAGATAAGGTCCCCATGCATCCTCAATGTTTCTCTCAATGACCTGTCACATCAATCACATCATATAAACAACTGACAACTGGGATTCTTCACAAACCCCAGGTGCCATGGAGATTTCAGAGTTGTAACTACAGACCTAAATAAGGATTGGTCCCCAGCTGCTACTGACTTTCACACTGAACATCAAAGGCTAGAACATAAAATACTACAGCTGACCCAGCTTATTACAGATCTGATACTCACAGAAGATCCTTCATCTTCATGTAAGCCCTCTTTCCTCAGCTGTATTTTCTCTAAAGGACGTAAATAAGGACTGTCCCAGCAGAACCACTCATCATAACGATGGTTCCAACGTTTGAAATGGATGAGTACTTTTCCTTCTTCGTAGTCAATGTCTTCTATGTGAGCTGGATACCTGAGTCAAAAAAAAAAAAAATGTTAAATGCCTTTAATACCCACCCAAAATATCCAAAACAGTACCCTTCCAAACCTCTTCCCAAAGGACGGGGTTACCAAAGTACTAAATAAAGCCTACCATTTAAAGGCTCATGCAATTGTGTCAAATCACAAATTATGGAGGCTAACAGACTTGGGGTTCAAATCCCAACCTGGATATTCCTTAGTTTATGAACTATTAACCTGACCTTTCAGACCTGAGTTCTGTCATGTAGAGTGGAGGAAGGATACTCAGCACAGTGGATTATAAGGCAACTTAAACAAGATGACAGTCACACAAAACCAAAACATAAAGAAGGCAGGAAGCAAACATTCAACTAGATTATACTGTACATATGCCAATAAATTAGAATGACCATGCAACCCAGACTGTATTAGATAGCTTCAAGAATTTTTAATCCACAAATGGAAACCAACTTGACAATAAACTATTTGTAAAAAAAAAAAAAAAAATTTTAAATCCATATAGAATACCATGTAGCTGTTAAAAAAAAATTCTGTCATGATATAGAAAGCTCTCTCACGATGAACTATTAAATGAAAAGAGCAAGGTAGAGAACATTGTATATAGTAAACTGTTTATTTTCTTTAAGATGAAAAAGTATATTCACATATGCTTAAATATGCATAAAAATATCTTACACAAGAAACTAACAATGGTTGCTTATAGAAGTATGATCACTTCAAAAGATGGGCTCTTTCAATCTCCATTTCTTCTAGACTAAGAGTTGGAAAAATCAACTACATTTCCCTGACTCCCTAACAACTGGCAATCAAGATCATGGAGACCTGTGTGTTTAGAGGCAACTGTAGTGGCCAAGCCCAGGGCTCCAGTGCAGGGCCTCTCAAACTTTCACGGAATGCAAATTATCAGAGGATCCTGCTGAAATGCAGGTTTTGATTCAGCAGGTGGAGGTAAGGCCTAAGAGCTTTAAACAAGCTGGTGATACTGGTACACTGGCCTGCATAAGCAAGGATCTAATGTCTAGTTACCAGCTTCTGAAGTATCAAGCAGCAGTGATGAGGGTGGTTGTGGCAGTGGAGCAGTGGCAATAGTAACTTCCTGACCTCCAGAACACAGCTCCAGGGGTGGGTTTTTCAAACTGATACTTAAGGGCAGCAACCCTGAGTCCCACTCCTCCAACCCTTCCAACAATTTTCTAAGTACCTAAGTTCTTGTGTTAAATCCTTTTGTGGTTGAAGTACCCAGAGTGGTTTTGTTTCAAGGACCGAAACCTAACTGACACAAGAGGGGAACTGAGTATGGGGGAAGGGAGGGACAAAAGTGGCAGAGAGACTTTTTATAGTGTACCTTTTAATATTTTTTTTATTTTTCAGCCATACTATTGTATTGCTCATTCCAAAAATAAATGGTTAAAAGTAATATTGTTTGCAATTGTTCCTTAAATACACTTGAATTAATCAGATTGCTATTCTAGATTGAGAAAGTTTAGATTCTACCTATATTTTCTCCCTACAACGTGGATTTTTGCCACTTCCTGCCTGCCTTATATCCAGCACCTAGCACCCAGCTATCATAACATGTGCTACCTAAATAAACAGGGCTGCTTCCTTCTGTCTGTATACTATGTCCTTTTAAATCCTACACTAGTAATCTCTAAGGCAGTTTGTTTGCCCTTAACCTATCACAGGAGGTTGCAGACTGGGCATTCAATAAACATTCAGCAAATTAATTCTGCTCTCCCTGGTTTTCCCAAAGGTTATGTGTCCTGTCAATTCTTCAATCCCAAAGCTCCAGACTCCAGCTACCCATTCCAACTTCAGTCACTCTCCAAGTTCAGGCTCTCATCACTTCATGTGGTTATTTTTCACATAGGACTGACAAAATTCTGAATGGTGCTGAACATACATCAACTGCCCAAAAAACGTGAACAGAATAAACAGCCCCGAACCTAGTCTCCCTACTCCAATACAACTGACATACAACTGCTACAAAGGTACAGCTGTACAAGATATCTTGCCAGCAGACTAGCTAACTGTACAATGTGATAAACTGCATAGTACAACTGTAGAAAACAAAAGGATCCCAAAAATCTATTCCTCTCTATAAAGCAGAGGGAAGAACATGGATATCTCAATCATATTCCTTTTGCCCTCTCATCTGTTCATCCTACCAGAGACTAACAAGCCTCCCTAAAATAACATAATATGCCCTAACGCACTCCTATTCAAAAGCCCTTGCTTTAATGGTTTACTATCTCTAGCAGCAGTTTTCAAACACAAGACTTTTGGACCAATGCATGGAATTAATTTCTCACAGAACTAAATTTATTTAATTTGCGGAACTTTTCTTTATACTAAATCACATTCTTTCTAAATTTTTGGTGTATAAATATGCTTTTTAAATTAAGACAGTGGTTAACTGTTGGTCTCTTACTAATATTTTGCAGCCATTAAAAAGAGTAAGTCAGTTCTCAATGTACTGATTTTAAAAGATCTCTAACAAAAGTGGGAAAAACCCAACAACTAAAGGTGCAAAGTGGTACTGAATGTACTACCATTTATTTGGGAGAGGAGAGAGAGCCAATACATCCGTACCTGTTTTTAAATGCGTGGGCTATCTCTGGAAGGATGTTCAAGCAACCCGGTTTGCCTCTTGGGAAGGGAACTGGATAGTTAAGGAACTGGAGAGGAAGTATGAGACTTATTTTATTCAATGTATATCTTTTTGTATGTTTTGAATGTTGTACCATGAGCATGTATCAACTATAAAGAGTAAATAACTAGATACTTATTTTAAATATCTTTATTTGGCAAAATAAAAAGTTGGCAACCTCAGGACAAATCCCAAATTATTTTGAATTTGCACTGGTCAGTACCTTCTAAAAGGTACAGATCAACTCCAAATTCCCAGGCAAGCAACTCCAATGCACATACTCAGGAGTCTGAAGAAGGTCCTCTAGGCCCTTGGCTAGCCTAAAGCCCTTCCTTGATCAAAAAACTTCACAGGGCACAGGCATCCTACTGTCTACAGACCACAAAAACCTCACCAAGAGGATCAACAGTAGCCAAAGGGTCAACAAGGTTTCCTAAGGAGAAGACAGTTTTCTCTAGTTTTCTAAAGTGTGACAAGGATGAGAGACACTCACAGAGGATGGGGAAACCCAACTGCATTTCACAGAACAGAGAAGACTTGGTGGATCAAAATTGCTAGTTGCCTTGGAAACAGCTCAGCTACATCAGTCAACAGAACTTTATTAACTGACTTTGATCCACCCAGTCAATTCCAGGTCTAGAATGGGATTATAAGATGTATGTGTTCTGGCTCATGTCCTTGAGGAAAATCAGACACATGAACCAATTAAGTTTTTAACACTATTAGGTGAAACTACATGACACTGCTGATAATCAACTACTTTTTACCTACAAAACAATAATTGTACTGGTACAACCTAAATATTTGGACAACCATAGGGGAAGCTAGAGAAGATGTGACAAGGTTAACAAAAGAGAAGTTGTGAAGAGACTATGTATAGACAGAAAAGAGGAGAAAGAATTTCCTGCTTCAATATGTAACTAACAGCTAATGAGGAGACTCTAGTTTCCAAAGTAACACTGCAGCTGGGAGTCACATTTCTAATGGAAATATTAGCCAGAAAGGAACAGATATTGAACACCAAACTGATAACAAAAGTTAGCTCTAGGGAGGGTTGAAGAGATATTGGAAATGGCCAAGAGACTTTTACCTGTAGTTTGAATTTTTACAAAGATTCAGTCACATAATACTTGTGTATATAAAAATAAATACCTTTAAAAGTTTTGAGAAGTATTTAATGGGCAGATTATCAACCAATAGCTTTATGGTTATTGGATTTATATGTATGCTGCTTGGCAGATCCACAAAACAGAGTTCATGCAGCTATAAAACAAAAGAGAGCAAGAAAACACACTCCATGAATTGATATAGAAAGATTTCCAAGACATATTCACTTTAAAAAAGACAAACTACAGGGGCACCTGGGTGGCTCAGTCAGTTAAGCCTCCAACTCTTGATTTCAGCTCAGGTCATGATTTCATGGTTCATGGGGTCTAGCCCCACACTGGGCTCCACCCTGACGGCAGCACAGAGCCTGCTTGGGATTCTCTCTCTTCCTTTCTATCTGCCCCTCCCCTGCTCAAGTGTATGTACACTCTTTTACTCTCAAAAACAAACTTAAAAAAAAAGGCAAGCTATTTAATAGTGCATATCTTATGATATTTTCTGTTATACTGTGTTTGTATTTAAATAAACACTAAAAAGAATAATAATAAAAATTTAAAAAGAAAAAAGAAACACTAATGGACCCACAAACATATGGTCAACTAATCTTTGACAATGCAGGAAAGAATATCCAATGGAATAAAGACAGTCTCTTCAGCAAGCGGTGCTGGGAAAACTGGACAGAGACATGCAGAAAAATGAACGTGGACCACTTTCTTACACCATACATAAAATAAACTCAAAATGGAAGAGAGACCTAAACATAAGACAGGAAGCCATCGAAATCCTTGAGGAGAAAGCAGGCAAAAACCTCTCTGACTTTGGCCACAGCAACTTCTTACTCAACACGTCTCCAGAGGCAAGGGAAACAAAAGCAAAAATGAACTACTGGGGCCTCATCAAAATAAGAACTTCTGCACAGTGAAGGAAACAATCAGCAAAACTAAAAGGCAACATATGGAATGGGACAAGATATTTGCAAATGACGTTATTAGATAAAGGGTTAGTATCCAAAATCTATAAAGAATTTATCAAACTCAATACCCAAAAAACAAATAATCCAGTGACGAAATGGGAAAAGACATGAATAGACACCTCCCCAAAGAAGACATCGTGATGGCTTACAGACACACGAAAAAATGCTCAACATCACTCATCATCAGGGAAATACAAATCAAAACCACAATGCAATACCACCTCACACCCGTCAGAATAGTTAACATGTTAACATGTTAACATGGTTAACAACTCAGGCAACAACAGATGTTGGTAAGGATGTGGAGAAAAAGGATCTCTTTTGCACTGCTGGTGGGAATGCAAACTGGTGTGGCCACTCTGGAAAACAGTATGGAGGTTCCTCAAAAAATTAAATATAGAACTACCCTAAGACCCAAGCAATTGCACTACTAGGTTTATTTATCCAAGGGATACAGGTGTGCTGTTTCGAAGGGGCACATGCACCCCAATGTTTATAGCAGCACTATCAGCAATAGCCAAAGTATGCAAAGAGCCCAAATGTCCATTGATGGATGAATGGATAAAGAAGATGTAGTATATATATACAATGGAGTGTTACTCGGCAATCAGAAAGAATGAAATCTTGCCATATGGAACTAAGTGGATGGAAATAGAGGGTATTATGCTAAGCGAAATTAGTCAGAGAAAAGACAAATATCATATGACTTCATTCATATGAGGACTTTAAGATTCAAAACAGATGAACATAAGGGAAGGGAAACAAAAATAATATAAAAACAGGGAAAGGGACAAAACATAAGAGACTCAAATATGGAGAACAAACAGAGGGTTACTGGAGGGGTTGTGGGAGGGGGGATGGGCTAAATGGGTAAAGGGCATTAAGGAATCTGCTCCTGAAATTATTGTTGCACTATATGCTAACTTGGATATAAATAAAAAATAATAATAAATTAAAGAAAGAAAGAAACAAACAAACACACACTAGTAGGATGGACAGAAACTAATCAACTGGTTATCTAAAGAGAACAGAGCAGGTATAGGATGAAGAAATGGAAGCGATCACTCTCAGTGTATATTTTGTTGTTCTGTTTTGATTTCTGAACCTACTCAAACTCGCTAATGGATTACCAATTAATTCCCTTGCATTTCCCAGGCAGATTATCCTAACCTATTCAAATTATGATTATAATAATTTGTATATCAGTATAATACTGATACTACCATTTATTTTTCTTGCATTACCACACTGATTAGTACTTCTAAGATGATGTTGAAAATTAGCAGATAGTTGGCATCCTTCTCTTTTAATGAAAACATCTCCAATGTTTCATCATTAAGTATGAATCTGTAAAGTTTTCTAATTAATGCATTTAAAGTGAAGTTTTCCTCATACCTACTTACCAAGGATTCATCAAGAATAAATTTTGAGGGGCACCTGGGTGGCTCAGTCGGTTAAGCGTCCGACTTCAGCTCAGGTCATGACCTCACGGTTTGTGGGTTCGAGTCCCACGTCAGGCTCTTTGCTGACAGCTAGCTCAGAGCGTGGAGCCTGCTTCAGATTCTGTATCTCCCTCTCTCTCTGACCCTCCCCTGCTCACGCTGTCTCTCTCTTAATCTCTCAGAAATAAATAAAACATTAAAAAAAATTTTTTTAAAGAATAAATTTTGAGACTTTTCAGCCTTTGTCATAATTATATAACTTTTCTCTTTTATTCCATGAATATAATGAAATAACAGATTTCCTAAGTTATCATTACCCTGTAAAATAAGTCATATTTGGTTATGTGTGTCATTCATTTAAGAACTGTCTACTTGGAGTTCTAGTATTTTACTGACAAGTTTTGTGTCTCTTTTACAAGTAGGACTTGTCCAAGTTTCCTTGTATTATGCTCTTCATGCCCAATTTCAGTATTAGGCAATGCTAAAATCAAAGAAAGGACAAGAAAGCTTGATTTCATTTTCTATGAAACTACCTGCTCTGGGACTTTTTCACAAGACAATTCTTTATCGACCTTTTCTATCACTTCTATGGTTATTAATCTGGTCTTGTTTTCTACCTCTTCTTGAGTTAATTTTGTGTAAATAAGAGAATTTGAAATGATCAAATACAATTTAAGTGTTCAATAGTTTTCCTTTGAAAATAAGAGCTCAAAAGACTCAATAAAAACATTTCAAACTCAAATCACAAACAGGATTTTTAAATGGCAAATACAAACACTAGATGCTAAGCCCTTTATAGGGCAGAAATTATATGCCCTATTGATTCCATTATTCAACAAACATTCCTAAATTTGTATTCTGAGTCAAACAGCTAGGTTACGGAGATACAGAACACATGATCAAGCATGAGGGCTTCTAGAGTACCAAGGGCCCAAAAGGAAGCATGGTGGGCTCCTTGGAATTCCCTCTGCCTCCCTATAAACAAAGAGACCAAGAATATTCTTGATTTCTGGAAGGAAAAGAGTAAAGAAGTAATAGGCCTAGAACTATCTGGCCTACCTATACCCCATAACCAGAACCAGACAGAAGAAAGACAGTATTTCCTATGGCATCCCTGGGCTAGAGACTGAGTTTCTACATGCTCTCCCTACCCCTCTTCTAAAGCACTTGAGTGGACCCTTCTTTTGTTCTTTATCTTTTTATGTAAGGATTTTTTATTTTTATGTAATCTCTACCCCCAATGCCTATATATTCAATAAATATTCATCAAATGTGCTTTTTGTTAAAGAGTTTATTTTTAAGCAATCTCTACACTCAACACAGGGCTCAAACTCACAGCCCCAAGATCAAAAGTCACATGTTCCACCAATTGAGCCAGCCAGGTGCCCCCGAATATACTTTTTTAAAAAGATTTGATTATGAGTACCTAGAGCCACAAAACAGCAATAGGAATTTATACATAGGGGCACCTGGCTGGCTCAGTTGGTTGGACATCCAACTTCAGCTCAGGTCTTGATCTTGCAGTCCATGGGTTTGAGCCCCATGTCTGCGCCGGATTCTGTGTCTCCTTCCCCTGCTCTCTGTCTCTCTCTCTCTCAAAAATAAACATTTTTTTAAAAAGGAATATATACACAAACCAAGGTGAATCATCAAAATAAACCCATGATATCCATGTTGCAAATGTCAAAAAGACAAACAGATCCCACCACAACAATTGTCCAACTGGAGAGGATGTATGTACAAGTGCTGTGGTCACCATGACAAACTGAGTTACAAAACAGCTCTCTACCAAAGGCACAAAAATACTGAAAAGTCATACTTCTCTAAAATTCAACTTGGAAAGGATAGATAACATAAGCTTCATAGTAAATTAGGTTACTGTGGTGACCTTATTTTAAGCAAGAATATAACTATACACTAAGCCAACCAAGCCACAGAAGACCAGCTAAACCAATCAAATATAAAAGGACAAGGAGAATGGACAAAAAAGAAAAAAAAAGAAAAGATGGAGAGAAATTCATCGATTCAACAGACGTTTTCTGAATACCTACTCTGGGCCAGGAAGCGTGCCAAGGTTTGGAAATACAGAGTCAAATCTATGAAGATGTGCAATCACAGCCACTGGCAGAGGAAGACAGACTCTATGTTATAACATAAACACATTCCCTCAGACATACCACATACCTTCCCATACCCAGTGTGTTCCTTTTACTTGAAACATTTCTCCCTGCCTACTCTTCCCAGGCAACAGCCTAACATTCCTACAGCATCAGAATCCCTAACTACAATATCTCAAGTAGTTCCCATCTCCTTCCAGTCTATGTCAGTTTCCCACTTGATTCCTTCATAACATTTACCCAAATGTATAATTATTTCATGTGTTTCTCCTTTACTTGCTTATGTTTATGGTCTAATTCCCTAATGGACTACAGAAAACCCTAAAGGTATCTGTTTCGTACTCATTACAATATCCTCAGGGGGAATAAACCTGTCTATACACCAAAGTAATTTTAATTAAGTCCAACAACAGAAGACTACTTAAGGTCAAGCACGGTGCAGAGGAGCAAAAGACCAGTTCTAGGACAAAGGGGAAATTAAGAGGCCAAGGAAGAAATAGGTCAAGACAATACTAATGAAGAGGAGACACTTGATTTCAATTCTGAATGATGAAGAGGCATTTTCCAGGTAATCAAGGAGCAGTGAGGCTAGCGAGTCTTTCAGGATGCAATGAGTAAATCAGCATAGTTACAGAGGAATGGAAGCACAAAAAAGGATAAAGTGGTGCAGAAAACTGAAGGTGAAAAAGGAAATAGTAACTCTATGCAGAGAGCCGCACAGGAACCTTATGGAATTCATAGCTATTGTAAGAACGTGCAGCTGGGCCCTAAGTGACTGTTTCCCAGGCCATGGACCACTGGGTGCTGGTGAACACAGAGTTAGTGGTCCACAAGGTCTCCATGAAGAATGCTTTACTGTGCTTTTCCATAATCTAGACCATCCTTATCAGAACTAACATAGTAGCATTTTGCTCCAATGCTACCAAAAGTGGAATCCATAAAGAGTATATAGGTCAGGGCTCCAGTCCTAATGTTTCTGAGTTTGAGAAACACTGCTCTAAGGTAACAGATAAGCCAACCTACCCTAGAGCTAGGTTTCCTATCCTAGGAAAGGAGAGGACTGTGGGAGAGTGAAGCTCATAGCAAATGAGAGAGAATAATGAAACATGTCCAGAAAGGCAGAGAACAGTCCAGATCTAACACAGGCAGACAATATTTGGTTTGTCCATGGTAAATGACTTCAAATCCCAGAAGGCCTGCTGCTCAGTCTTACGAGTAAAATTAAACTGCCCAACCCTACACACTGTGCACATTCTTAAATTAGAGCAGCTAGACAGTGCTTGGCAGGAATCTGTTTGGTCCCCCTACACACACCAGAAATATAAACTGAAAAACATTACAGGGTAGGGGGGTGGGGGAGAGGACCAGAAAGGATAAAAATTTCCCTCTGACTTCCCACTCCAACTGGTCAGCATTCACTCACATGGCTATTAATAACTGATGTGTGTCACTGTGGGGGTTATAACTACCATTACATAAGGTACCTCACTGGATCTTTATCACAATTTCATGAGCACTTAAACAATTGTCATTATCACTGCATGCATTTTACATATGTGGAAATGAAGACTCAAAACAGTGACCAGGACAGGCACCTGTGTAACTTAGTTGGTTAAGCATCCGACTCTTAATGTTTATTTTTGAGAGAAAGAGAGACAGATTGTGAGCAGGGAAGGGGCAGAGAGAAAGAGGGAGACACAGAATCCAAAGGAGGCTCCAGGCTCTGAGCCAGGCTCTGAGCTGGAGCTCTCAGCACAGAGCCCAATATGGAGCTTGAACTCACGAACTGCAAGATCATGACCTGAGCCAAAGTCAGACGCTTAACTGACTAGGCCATCCAGGCGCCCCAGGATCCACCTGTTGGTCTCGACTCAGGTCATGATGTTGCAGTTTGTGAGTTCAAGCACTGAGTTGGTCTGTGCTGACAGTGCAGAGCCTGCTTGGAATTCTGTCTCTCCCTCTCTCTCCCCGCATACTTGCTCACACGTGGGGTCTCTCTCTTTCTCTCTCTCTCTCAAAATAAGTAAACTTGAGGGAAAAAACAAAGGAACAAAGACAGTGACCTGGAAGAGGTGTAACCAATATCAGTGTCCAGATCTTCTGACTAAACCCAGTGAGGAGCTGCTTCTCTTAATTTGACTTCATGTGTAAATATCCTTGCAGTGACACAGGTCCATAAAGATGTCTTTTTTCTTGGCCATCTAATAGTCTACCTGATGGCTAGCCCAAAATTTGCCTAAACTTTCCCACAGGGGTTGGGCATTCAGGCTGCTTCCAGATTCTTACTACATATATAAACAGCTTTCTGAGGTGGTTTGGTGGCATCTGACTTCAGGTCAGGTCATAATCTCGTGGTTTGGGAGTTCAAGCCCCCCATCAGGCACTCTACTGTCAGCACAGAGTCCACTTCAGATGTTCTGTCCCTCTCTTTTTCTGCCCCTCCCCCACTGCCGTGCATGTGCGTTCTCTCTCAAAAATAAATAAGCATTTAAAAATAATTAAATAAACACCCTTTCTGCAAATATAAAGCATTCATTAACTTCAAGAATCAGAGTATGTCTTTATTCTTGGCTCACTGCACCACACCAGAAGCAAAAGAGTTCTATGCACAAGAGTAACGTTCTAAGTCCTCCCCAGCCTTTGCTGGGGAGAGGATGGAAATGGACGTTGTATTTAGTGAAAAACAAAAGGCTATTAAGCTGCAGAAAAACTACTGTTTTGGATGCTTTAACTCTTTCCCTACTCCTTTACCACTTCCATAATCAACATCTGACACTTCTAACTCTGGAAATGTCCTGAATTCATCTCTCCTCTCCATCCGAAGCATTTCTCACCAGCAACAGCTGAACAGTCAGTACGTCCAGGCAACCTATGCCCCCTCTATCAATATTGGCAAAGGGCCTGAAACAGAGACACTCGGTAAATATTTGGTAACTGAATAAACACCACTACTTTTTTGTTCCTAATAAGAATCTATGTCTATCTCTCTTGCTTAACATCTTCCCTTTTTTCGCCCAATCTTCGAGCACTCCTGATGTATTCCCTGGCCAGATTCTGAGAACACATCATATTTTTTAAGCCCTGAATACTTCTGCACACATTACTCCTTCTGCCTGATCTCACCTTCACTGCCACCCTGGAAATCCTATCCTTTGATGTCACTTCCTTTCAACTCCCTGGCCCCTCTCCCCCTCCAGCAGATCTGCCTGGATAAATCCCAGCCCTAGGTAAATCAGATTCTCCAGTTCTCCACCCAGGCAGCTGATTAGGGCTAAGAGAATGCACTCAACATGCTAACAAGTCTTATCTAAAATACAAGACCAAGACCACAAATGGGTGATTTCCTTGGATGTGGAGCAGGAAGTATGACTCAGTGTGGGGAAAAAAAGTCTTCTAAGGTACCCAACATGTCTGTATCTTGATCTGAGTGGTGGTATCCATGTATAAAAGTTCATCAAGCTACATTAAGATCTGTGTGCACTACTGTAAATTATACCTCAATAAAAAGTTTTTTGGGGAGCCTGGGTGGCTCAGTCAGTTAAGCGCCGGACTTCGGCTCAGGTCATGATCTCATGGTTCGTGGGTTCGAGCCCCACATCAGGCTCTGTGCTGACACCCAGCTCAGAGCCTGGAGCCTGTTTCAGATTCTGTATCTCCCTCTCTCTCCCCTGCTCATGCTGTCTCTCTCTGTCTCAGAAATAAAACATTAAAAAATTTTTTTAATAAATAAAAAATTAAAAAATAAAAATAAAAAGATTTTTAAATGAAGTACCTGGCTGGCTCAGTCAGTGGAGTGTGCAACTCTTTTTTTTTTTTTTTAATGTTTATTTATTTATTTTGAGACAGAGAGAACACAGGAGAGGGGCAGAATGAGAGGGAGAGAGAGAGAGAATCTCAAGCAGGCTCCGTGCTAACAGTGCAGAGCCCATTGCAAGGCTTGAATCCACAAACTGTGAGATTACGACCTGAGCCAAAATCAAGAGTCGGACACTTAACCAACTTGAGCCACCCAAGCACTTCTGGAGTGTACAATTCTTGATCTCAGAGTTGTGAGTTTAAGCCCCATGTTCGGCAGAAAGATTACTTTAAAAACTAAAATCTTTTTTAAAAACAGTTTTAAAAAGAGTAGCATCTTTGCACTCTTCTTAATTCAATGTCTTACAACTATAAACAACCATGAAAATTACTATCAAAATTTGTTTTGTTTTGTTTTTTTACTTCAGGAGTTGGGCACTTGGTGGTGACTTTGACTCAGGTCTTGATCTCATGGTTTGTGACTTCAAGCCCCGCATCAGATGAGCCAGAGCCCTACTTTGGGTGAGATCAAGCCCCACTTCAGGATTCTCTCTCCCTCTCTCTGCCCCTTGTGGGATTCTGTCTCTCTCTCCCTCTCTCTGCCCCTAGCTTACTCATGCTCTCTCTGTCTCTCTCTCTCAGGTAGATACACAAGAAATACGAAAATATGTCCACACACAAACTCATACACAAATATTCATAGCAGCATTTTGTTGCTGCTATGTGAAAACAATACAAAATGTGAAAACAATACAAATAAATAATACTCAACTGATAAATGGATAAACAAAATATAATATATCCCTATAATGGGATATTGTTACTCGCCCATCAAAAAGCATGTTGACTGGGGCTCCTGGGCGGCTCAATGGGTTAAGCATCCAACTCTTAATTTCAGCTTAGGTCATGATCTCTCGATTCGTAAGTTCAAACCCCTCATCAGGCTCTGCACTAACACCTCAGAACCAGCTTAGGATTCTGTCTCTCTCTTTCACTGCCCCTCCCCCGCCTGCTCTCTATCTCCCTCTCAAATTAATAAAAATAAACTTTAAAAAAATGTTGATATATGCTACACCACAAACGATTCTTGAAAATATCATGTTACATGGGCCCCTGGCTGGCTCAGTCAGTAGAGCATGCAACTCTTGATCTCAAGGTCATGAGTTCAAGCCCCCATCTTGGATGTGGAGTCTAATTTAAAAAAAGAGAAAGAAGGTAATCCAAAATAGTTAACTTTAGGGTGCCTGGTTGGCTCAGTTGGTAGAGTGTGCACTTCTTGCAGGTAGTGAGTTCAAGCTCCACGTTGGACGTGGAGGCTCCTTAAAAAATTTTTTTTGCGGGGGACGCCTGGGTGGCTCAGTTGGTTGAGCGTCCAACTTCAGCTCAGGTCATGATCTCAGGTTCATGAGTTCGAGCCCCACGTCAGGCTCTGTGCTGAAAGCTAGCTCAAGAGCCTGGAGCCTGTTTCAGATTCTGTGTCTCCATCTCTCTCACCCTCCCCTGCTCATGCTCTCTCTCTCACAAATAAATTTAAAAAAAAAAAATTTTTTTTTTTTTGGATGGAACTAGAGAGAAAGACAAATGACTTCACTCGTATGAGGGCTTTAAAATACAAAACACATGAACATAAGGGAAAGAAAGCAAAAATAATATAAAAACAGGGAGGGAGATAAAAACATAAGAGACTCCTAAATATGGAGAACAAACAGAGGGTTATTGGAGGGGTTGTGGGAGGGGGATGGGCTAAATGGGTAAGGGGCATTAAGGAATCTACTCCTGAAATCACTGTTGCACTACATGCTAACTAACTTGCATGTAAATTTTTAAAAATTAAAAAAAATTTTTTTAATTTTTAAAAAAGAAAATATCGGGGCGCCTGGGTGGCTTAGTCGGTTAAGCGTCCGACTTTCGCTTAGGTCATGATCTCGCGGTTCGTGGGTTCGAGCCCCGCGTCGGGCTCTGTGCTGACTGCCAGCTCAGAGCCTGGAGGCTGTTTCAGTCTGTGACTCCCTCTCTCTCTGACCCTCCCCTGCTCACGCTGTCTCTCTCTCCTAGAAATAAATAAAACATTTAAAAAATAAATAAATAAAAAAAAAAAAGAAAATATCATGTTAAGTGAAAGAAGCTAGTCACAAAGAACAACACTGTATGATTGTTTCTAAGCAAATGTCCAGGATAGACAAATCTATAAAGACAGAAAATATGTTAGTAGTTGCCCAGCGCTGGGCAAACTGAGGGGAAAAATGAATGACTGCTAATATATACAGGGTTTCTTCTCAGGATGATAAAAATATTCTGAAATTAGAGAGTGGTGACAATTGTACAACTTTGTGAATATGCTACAAACCACTTTTTAAAAAAGTAAATTTATGGTATATAAATTACAACTCAATTTAGAAAAACAATAAAAAAGGAGAGAAACAAAAGAATCGGGCCAAGTGCTGGGAAAGACATAGAGCAACTAGGACTCGCTTGCATTGCTGGTAGAAATACAAACTGAAATAGCCACATTGGAAAACAGTTTGGCAGTTTTTCAACAAGTTGAACATACTTTTAACTTATGACCCAGCAATCACACTCCTTGGTATTTGCCCAAGACAATGAGAACTTATGTTCTCACAAAATCTGTAAGCAAATGTGTATTCATATTCAGTAAAAACTGGAAACAATTCATACCTTTGAACAGGTAAATGGATAAATTGTGGTACATCCATATAATGGAATTCTACTCAGCAATAAAATAAACAAACTACCGATTATCATGCAAAAGTGTGGATGAATTTCAAATGCATTATGTAACTGAATGTGGTAAGAAGCCAAATTCAAAAGACTACACATTGTCCAATTCCATTTATATGACATTCTGGAGAAAGTAAAACTACATGGACAAGGACAGGATCAGTGGGTACAAACACTGGAAGTGCAGAAGAAGTACAAAGGCATACAAGGGAATGTTGTGTGTGATAAAAGCACTCTACATTTTGATTGTGGTGGTGCATGCATGACTATGAATTTGGCAAGCCTCATAATACTAACTGTACAGTATATAAATTATAACTCAATTTTAAATAGAAAAAACACATGTTCCCATCACCAATCCCACAAGTCAACCTTCATTTCTACCTGTATACCCAGTATCCCTCTTCCCCTTATAATAAATGAACTATTGCTCCTATAAATGGCCAATTCCTCCACTTGTGCACCACACCAGCTCTCCCATTTTTCTTGAACTCATGCCCATCAGGATTTTGTCCTCAGAGTTCCATTAAAACAACTCTTGTCTAAAATTAACAACACAACAAACAACAGGTGTTGGAGGATGCGGAGAAAGGGGAACCCTCTTGCACTGTTGGTGGGAATGCAAACTGGTGCAGCCACTCTGGAAAACAGTATGGAAGTTCCTCAAAAAGTTAAAAATAGAATTACCATGGGACGCTTGGGTGGCTCAATCAGTTAAGCATCTGATTCTTTCAGCTCAGGTCATGATCTCATGGTTCCAAAGTTCAAGCTCCGCACGGGGCTCTCTGCTGACAGTGTGGAGCCTGCTTGGGATTCTCTCTCTCCTCTCTCTCTCTGCCTCTCCCCCACATGCACCTCTCTCTCTCTCTCTCTCTCTCTCTCTCAAAATTTACATTGAAAAAAAGGATGGTACCAACCAATCAACAAACAAACAAAGGATGGGTGAAGAAGTGAAGAGGTAAGAACCAGGAACTCAGACTTGATCAGTGCAAATAATTCTTTTAAGATTATTTTTTTATTTTTTAATGTTTATTTATTTTTGAGAAAGGGAGAGAGAGAGAGCATGAGCAGGGGAGGGGCAGAGAGAGAGAGGAGACAGAGGATCTGAAGCAGGCTCTGTGCTGACAGAGCAGACAGCCTGATGCCGGGCTCGAACCCACAAACCGTGAGATCATGACCTGAGCCAAAATCAACGGTCAGAAGCTTCACCAAGTGAGCCACCCAAGCACCCCGTGCAAATAATTCTAATGGGGGGGAAAAAAAGTGAGAAGAGAGCTAAGGACATGATGAAACTCAGATTTTAAAATCCTTTGTACAAAAAATGGAAAGAGACCATGATCAACTTAAATGGAAACAAAGCAGTGGAAATGTGCCAAAAAGTCAGGAAAGCAACAGACAGAAGGAGTTTTTCACCATGTTCTGGGCAGAACAGAGAAGGCCAGGCCTACTGTTCAAGGCAGATGGTGTGCTCCTGACAGCTGACGGGGAAAAGGCGGAGGGCGACAGAGCTAGCACTTTCTGTTCTATTCACCACACATCACTGCTAGGAAACTGAAGCCTCTCACTTCTTAAATCAGTTCATCTGCACAACCCTGAAGGTAAAGAAGGCAGGCAGG
Source organism: Crocuta crocuta (assembly GCF_008692635.1). NCBI lineage: Eukaryota > Metazoa > Chordata > Mammalia > Carnivora > Hyaenidae > Crocuta > Crocuta crocuta. Next base: position 89,911 of record NW_027530847.1, read on the forward strand.
ATTATGCCATCCACAGAGTAGGAAACGGTATCTGGAAAGTGTGTCCCAAAGTAGTGGGTCCAAAATTAGAAGATGAATTCTTATCAGTACTCCACAGCCTGTATGGTGAGATAAACTGTTTTAAGAACTAACAACCTCCATAGAAAATCTATTTCTATATTTTACAAATACCCCTCTCTAAATAATAAAAATCCTAATCCTATGATTTCTTTAGGACCCTAGAATTTAAGAAAAACTGGTTTGGATGATTTACAAATGAATTCTGGTAAGATAAATAAAACAGCTGTCTAACACAACCAAGACAGGAGCACTTGGGTGGCTCAGTTAAGCCAACTCATGATTTAGGCTCAGGTCATAATCTCATGGCTTGTGGGATCAAGCCCTGCATCAGGCTCTGTGCTGACAGTGTGGAGCCTGCTTGGGATTCCCTTTCTCTCCCTCTCTCTGTCCCTCCACCCCTCTCTCTCTTTCAAAATAAATAAACATTTTTAAAATGTTTTTTATTTATTAAAAAATTATTAAAATTTTTTATTTGTTTTTAATTTTTTTATGTTTTATTTATTTCTGAGAGAGAGAGAGNGCCACCCAGGCACCCCTAAAATTTTTTAAAATAAAATATTTTATTAAATAAATTAAATATTTATTTATTTTTGAGAGAGAGACAGAGAGAGCACAAGCAGGGGATGGGCAGAAACAGAGACAGAATCCGAAGCAGGTTCCAGGCTCTGTCTGAGCTGTCAGCACAGAACTGGATGTGGGACTCAAACCCACAGACCATGAGATCCTGACCTGAGCCAAAGTCAGACACTTAAACTGTGCCACTCAGGCACCCCAATAAATAAACATTTTTTTAAAAAACGAGCTAAGGGGCGCCTGGGTGGCTTAGTCGGTTAAGCGTCCGACTTTCGCTTAGGTCATGATCTCGCGGTTCGTGGGTTCGAGCCCCGCGTCGGGCTCTGTGCTGACTGCCAGCTCAGAGCCTGGAGCCTGTTTCAGATTCTGTGTCTCCCTCTCTCTCTGACCCTCCCCTGCTCACGCTGTCTCTCTCTCTCTCTCCTAGAAATAAATAAAACATTAAAAAAAATTTTTTTTAAAAAAATAAAAAAATAAAAATAAAAATAAAAAACGAGCTAAATCTCAGACTCATCGGTGATTAATCTGTGATCTTAGGCAAGTCATTTTACTTCTGAGTTTCAATTCTAAATGGGCTTGCTTAAGCAATTAAGGCAATTAGCACCATACCTGACACAAATTAGATCTCTGATAAATGTTAGCTGCCATCGCTACTGTTTAACTGAAGTATAATATGTATAGTAGACAAGACAGAAATTAGGCTTCTGTATAAGCATTTCAGACAAAATAAATCAAAAATACACACCTGTTAAAAATATCACACATTGAGGCGCCTGGGTGGCTCAGTCAGTTAAGCGTCCGACTTCGGCTCAGGTCATGCATGATCTCACGGTTCGTGGGTTCAAGCCCCGTGTCAGGCTCTGTGCTGACAGCTAGCTCAGAACCTGGAGCCTGCTTCTGATTCTGTGTGTGTGTCTCTCTCTCTGATCCTCCCCTGCTCACGCTTCGTCTGTCTGTCTCTCTCTCTCTCTCTCAGAAATAAATAAAACATATTTTAAAAATGTTTTTTAAATTAAAAAAACATATCAGCATTACTCCAGAAAGACCCACTCACCCACCCTGGATCACATTTGTATCTCCGTATATATCTACTGTTACAGGAGTTTTGAAAACTATTTTAACCCTTTTAATGTCTTTTTTTTTTGTTTTTTGGCAACCTAGCAGCAAATCCAGGAAATATGGAAGAGCACTCAGAAAAATATCACTAGGGAAAGGAATCACCTGGGAGGCATAGCCAGCCTTTGGAGTCAGACCAACAGGGGTTCAATCCTAGCTCCAGCTCCAGCTGTGAAATTAGGAACAAAGGAGGGTTTTTTTCCTTCGTTTGTTTGTTTGTTTTTTAATGTTTTATTTATTTCTGAGAGAGAGAGAAAGGGAGAGAGCGCGCACTCTTGAGCAAGGGAGGGTCAGAGAGAGCGGAAGACATATAATCTGAAGCAGGCTCCAGGCTCTGAGCTAGCTGTTAGCACAGAGCCCGACACAGGGCTCGAACCCACGAACCGTGACATCATGACCTGAGCCGAAGTAGGACGCTTAAATGACTGAGCCACCCAGGCACCCCACGGAACAAAGGACTTTTACCTCTGTGAGCCTTGGTTTCTTCCTTCATTTATAAAATTGAAACAATAAAAAACATGGCTTCCTGAGATTTAATGGAGAAGCTCCATATGGAGAGCCTGGCACAGTCAGTCCTTCACATAACTGCTATCTAATGCTACAATATTTTTAAAAACTTTCTCAGGGTGCCTGAGTGGCTCAGGTCATGTTGATAGGCTCAGGTCATGATCTCCCTGCCTGTGGGTTTGAGCCTCATATCTAGCTCTGTGCTAACAGGTGGGAGCCTGGAGCCTGCTTCAGATTCTGTGTCTCCCTCTCTCTTCCTTCCCCTCCCCCATTCATGTGCGCACGCGCGCGCTCTCTCTCTCTCAAAAATAATAAACATAAAAAAAATATTGGGGGCACCTGCGTGGCTCAGTCGGTTAAGCGTCCAACTTTGTTTGGCTCAGGTCATGATCTCACAGTTCTTGGGGTTTGAGACCCGCGCCAGGTTCTGTGCTGACAGCTCAGAGCTTAGAGCCTATTTCAAATTCTGTGTCTCCCTCTCTGCCCTTTGCCCACTCAGCTCGGTCTCTGCCTCTGTCTCTGTCTCTCAAAAATAAACACTAAAAAACATTTTTTTAATAAATAATTTCTCTGAGCACCTGGGTACCTCCACTGGTTAAGCGTCCAATTCTTGATTTCGGCTCAGGTCACGAACTCCCCGGTTCGTGAGATTGAGCCCCATATTGGGCTTTGTGCTATCAGTGAGGAACTTGCTTGAGATTCTTTCTCCTTTCTCTATGCCCCTCACCCACTCACATGTGTGCCTGTGTTTTCTCTCTCTCTCAAAATAAATAAATAAACATTTAAAATTTTTTAAATAAAATCAAATCTTAAAGAAGAGTGCCTGGGTGGCTCAATTGGTTGAGCATCCAGCTCCTGATTTCAGCTCAGGTCATGATCTCTCAGTTTCATGGGTTCGAGCCCCAAGTTGGGCTCTGCAAACTGGCCATGGTACAGAGCCTGCTTGGGATTCTCCCTCTCTCCCTCTCTCTCTGCCCCTGCCCAACTCACACTCTCTGTGTCTCTCAAAATAAATTTTTAAAAAACTTTTAAAAATAAAAATGAATCAAGTAATTATAGACTGGCAAAGGTGGAGTAAACTATTTAAATAAATGGAAACTGGGGTGCCTGGGTGGCTTAGTCGGTTAAGCGTCCAACTTTCGCTTAGGCCATGATCTCGCGATTCGTGGGCTTGAGCCCCGCGTCGGGCTCTGTGCTGACTGCCAGCTCAGAGCCTGGAGCCTGTTTCAGAGTCTGTGACTCCCTCTCTCTCTGACCCTCCCCTGCTCACGCGGTCTCTCTCTCTAGAAATAAATTTAAAAAAAAAAAAAAATTTAAAAAATTTTTTTAAAAAATGGAAACCAACTTGACAATAAACTATTAAAATAAAAAAGAAGTGGAGCTTAAGAGAATTCTTTAGATGTTCCTTATGAGCATATGACTCCTGATCTCAGGGTTGTGAATTCAAGCCCCACATTGGGCAGAGAGATTACTTAAAAGATAAAACTTTAGAAAAGAAGAAACAAAAACTTTCAATGTAAGAGAAAAAAAGAAAAAGAAAAATCAAAATATAAATTACCAAATATTAAATTTAAACTGGAACTACCAAAATGAACTCACAATTTTTTTTTTAATTTTATTTCTTAGCTCTATCCACTGAAAAGGCCTAAAAGCAATAATACTGTAGCAGCAATAAACAGACCCAGTGTCCAGACCGTAATTTCTAAATACTACTTCCAACTAAAAGGAATTAGGCCTCCTTGGAGAAATGGCAGAGTCCAGGGTCTGGATCAGGCATGTTGAAGACAAATCTGGGGCTTCTAACAGTGCCATAAAATAAGAAAATACTCAAAGACTAATAGGAGTGTGTCAAAAGCACAAAGAACCCAGTTTAAAGGGCCTCCCACTGGCTAAATCTGGGATAATTTTAGCACCAAAGAGAATAATGAATATAACTGACTACAACACCACACTAAATAATCTGAGTCTTGGGGATCCTTAATAATGAAAAAGAAAAATTCTAATCTTGCAGGATAATGTCAGCTAATAAAACACAAAACATAAAGGAAATGACAGAGGTAGAATAATGATTTTTAATGATGAGACACATATTATGACCACTGAAACACCCTGCAAAAAAATGTTTACTCTTTTGTCTAGATCTAACTTCCAGTTTACAGGAAATATAAGAAAATACAAGAAACAAGCTGAATTCACCATGAGAAAACAATATGACCAACCCCACATATGGAATATTCTACAAAACTGTTCAGAACTCTTAAAACTAAACAAATAATGCTATGATGGAGGAGAGATTAGGAAAGGGGTGAAGGATTATTATGGAATAAAAGCAACTAAAAAGACATAAAAACAAAAACATAGGGGCGCCTGGCTAGCTCAGTTGGAAGAGCATGCAACTCTTGATCTCAGGATTGTAAGTTTGAGCCCCACATTGGGTGTACTTAAAAATACTTAAAAATAAAATCTTTACTTAAAAATAAAATCTTTTAAAAAAAAAATGGGGCACCTGGATGGCTCAGTCGTTTAAACGTCTGACTCTTGATTTCGACTCAGGTCATGATCTCACAGTTTGTGAGATCAAGCCCTGCGTCAGGCTCTGCACTGACAATTCAGATCCTGCTTGGGATTCTCCCTTGCTCTCTCTCTCTCTCTCTGCTTTTCCCCACCTCTCTCTCTCTCACTCTCTCTCCCTCTCTCTCAAAATAAACTTTTTTAAAAAGGTGTAAAAAAATGTAAAGTGTCAATCTTGATTTAGTGAACTTTGATTTTTAAAAATGACATTCTTGGCATCTGGGTGGCTCAGTCAGTTGAGCATCCAACTCTTGGTTTCAGCTCAGGTCATGATTTCAGGGTTGTGGGATTGAGCCCTGCATCAGGCTCTGAACTGAGAGTAGAGCCTGCTTGGGAATCGCTCTCTCCCCCCCATTACCCTCTGCCCCCACTCATGCTCTCTTCTAAAATTAAAAAAAGAAACCTAGGGGCGCCTGAGTGGCTTAGTTGGTTAAGCGTCTGACTTTCGCTTAGGTCATGATCTCGCGGTTCGTGGGTTCGAGCCCCGCGTCGGGCTCTGTGCTGACTGCCAGCTCAGAGCCTGGAGCCTGTTTCAGTCTGTGACTCCCTCTCTCTCTGACCCTGCCCTGCTCACGCTGTCTCTCTCTCTCTCTCTCCTAGAAATAAATAAAAAAACATTAAAAAAATTTAAAAAATAAAATAAAATAAAATAAAAAAAGAAACCTAGAAAAATGACATTCTTGGAACAACAGAAAAACCTGAATATGGTCTAGAAACTAAATACTATGGAATTACTGCTAATTATGATTAATTATATTATAAAAAGCATATGAATCAAATTGGGTACATGTTAACAATTAGTAAATACAAGTGGAAAGTACAGTGCTTATCTCACTGTTCTTTCCATTTTTCATTATGCTTAAAAATTTTCCTAATAAAAAAAGCTGACACTCATTTACTTTAAGCTCTTCAAAATTAAGAAAATCCAAGAATTCAAAAGTTAAAAATCAAAAGGAAGTAAGTGATGAAGAGCTAGACCCTAATCCCCATTACCACATCTTATCTAAAAGCACACACACTCAATATGTGGCTCTACCCTGCAGATATACTACTTATTGTAATATAAACAAATCATTTATCACAGTGAAAACACCACTTCTAAAGATAATAAATAATAAATAATCAGGGCGCCTGGGTGGCTCAGTCAGTGGAGCATCCAACTTCAACTCAGGTCATGGTCCCATAGTTCACTAGTTCAAGCCCCGTGTCAGGCTCTGTGCTAACAAACAGCTCAGAGCCTGGAGCCTGCTTCAGATTCTGTATCTCTCTCTCTGTCTTCCTTCCCCTACTCATGGTCTGCCCCTCAAAAATAAATAAATACTGGGGCACTTGGGTGGCTCAGTCGGTTAAGCGACTGACTTCGGCTCAGGTCATGATCTCACAGTTCATGGGTTCAAGCCCCACATCGGGCTCTGTGCTAACGGCTAGCTCAAAGCCTGGGGCCTGCTTCAGATTCTGTATCTCCCTCTCTCTCTCTGATCCTTCCCTGTTCACACTGTCTCTCTCTCTCCTTCTCTCTCTCTCTCAGAAGTAAATAAAACAGAGGCGCCTGGGTGGCTCAGTCGGTTAAGCGTCTGACTTTGGCTCCGGTCATGATCTCACGGTTCGTGGGTTCAAGCCCTGCGTCGGGCTCTTGTGCTAACAGCTAGCTCAGAGCCTGGAGCCTGTTTCAGATTGTCTCCCCCTCTCTCTGACCCTCCCCTGCTCACACTGTCTCTCTCTCTCTCTAATAAATAAAACATTAAAAAATAAATAAAACTTTTAAAAAAAAGAAATAAAACATTAAGAAAAAATTAAATACTAAAAAATGTTTAATAAATAAAGATAACAAATAATGATAATGATAAATACAGATAATAAAACAAATCCCCATTTTTTTAAGCCATTGCCTCTTTATTTCTTTTTAAGTAATCTCTACACCCAACATGGGGTTCAAATTCACAACCCAAGATGAAGAAGAGTTGCATGCTCTACCAACTAAGCCAGCCAGCCAAGAACCACAAATTCTCCTTAATTTTTTTTAAGGTTTATTTATTTATTTTGAGAGAAAGAGATACAATGTGAGTGGGGGAGGTACGGGGGGGGGCGGGGGGAGAGAATCCCAAGTAGGCTCTGCACAGTCAGCACTGAGCCAGACTCCGGGTTCAATCTCAGGAACCATGAGCAGAGCAGAAATCAAGAGTTAGACATTTTAACCAGCTGAGCCACCCAAGCGCCCCTGCTCCATTATTTCTCAAAACATTCCGAGTCAAATAAATGTCAGTCATCTGCATTAGGAATTCAGATGAACATTATCAGAATTTTTTTTTAATTTAGGCATCAGGAGAATAAATAAATAAGCAAACAAACACAATTTAGGAGTCAGAAGTATTAAACACTCTGGAAAATTTGGGTTATTTCAGAGAAGCTATGAACTCAGTCTATCGAGGTTCAAATCCCAGTCCTTCCCTGTGTGACCTTAAGCAAATAACTTCATCTCTCTGAGTCTCCTCTGTCTTACTTTTAAAATGAGGCAAATAAGGGGCGCCTGGGTGGCTTAGTCGGTTAAGCGTCCGACTTTTGCTTAGGTCATGATCTCGCGGTTCGTGGGTTCGAGCCCCGCGTCGGGCTCTGTGCTGACTGCCAGCTCAGAGCCTGGAGCCTGTTTCAGTCTGTGACTCCCTCTCTCTCTGACCCTCCCCTGCTCACGCTGTCTCTCTCTCTCTCTCCTAGAAATAAATAAAAACATTTAAAAAAAAATGTTATAAAATGAGGCATAATAGCACCCATATCTCATGGTATTATTAATTGGAAAATTAAGCTAGATAATCCATGAAGTAAGTGAATGCAGGACTATAAATGTTAACTTTATAGACTTTTGGTCCTAAACTTCTTATAAGCTGGCCATAATGTTTTTATGTTTACAGTAGACATGACTAGTAGCTGTATTTTCCTGGTAATGAGTACAGAATGCTTCCACAGGAATAATCCTATCTGATCTACATAATCCAATTATAATTCCCCATTTTGCCTACATGGAAACTGAGACTAGGAGAGGTAAAGTAATTTTACCAAATAAAAGAGTATATGAGACTCTAATCCAGAACTCTTCACCTTCAATTATAATCATTTGTCAGTAGACCAGATAAGGGCTTAAGAGTATTTGTAGAAATGCTTGCAACTCTAAGTTCACAGGCTGGGCTGTTGATTTGATAGATTTGTTTGCAAAAGGCATTCAAGGTAGCAAACTTATCTGAATGTGACTCAAGGACAACTGGATTTCTCAGTATAGTCACCTGCACCTAGCCATCCAAACCTTAGAACTGATCCTATGGTACTGATACCCTACCCCTCTGAAAAAACTCTGCTTTTGCCCAAATGTTAACTACAGCTTTATTTATGGCTCCAGTTTTGCCTTTTCTGAGAAGCCTCTCCCAACTCCCCAGGCAGAGCATAGCTCATCCTCTCCTGGTCCTATGCACATTCCTTCCCTTAGCCTCATTCACATTCCACTCTAAAACCTGACCACTTTAGCCACAAGAAGTTCCCTTTATCCCCCCTGACAAGATCTTGTTCCCCTAACTAGAACAAAAATAGGCAGGACAGCATTCTATTCACTGCCTAACATAGTTTGCTAAATTAGCACATAAGTGAGTAAGTAAAAAAAAAAAAAAAAAAAAAAAAATTGGAGGGCCTCTCTCCTATGGGGCAATGGTTGGTCCTTTTCTCCTCCGCCAGTGTTGGAGGCCAAGATCGGCCCTTGAGGATCATTGTTGGGGCTGCCATGAGCTAGCAGCCTTGCTTTTCTGCCTCAGACATCTGTAGTTGCTGGGAGCCTCCCACCTGCTCTATACCAGGCATGGTGGCCCCACAGCCAGATGAGGGTCTAAAGTGGCAGTACTGGCAGTGAGGCCTCTGGCTCTCCTTGGATAATGCCAGGCTCTCAGAAGCTGACCCTGTCCTCTGTTGCTCCAAAATGGCCTGGCTCCCTGCCTGCCTCATAAGTAACACCTAACAAACAGACCTCAACAGGGTCCTATACAGGACTACGAGGCAGGGGGGGTGGTGAAGAAAAGCTGTGAGTGGAGAAAGAGCTGTGCTGGAGAAAGCACTGCTGGCATCAAGGCCAAGGAGGTTACACTTGATAGTCGGTACTCTGGCCACAAGTGGGAGCCCCACTTCTCTTTTTTTTTTTAATTTTTTTAATGTTTTATTTATTTTTGAGAGAGAGAGACACAGCGTGAGCAGGAGATGGTCAGAGAAAGAGGGAGACGCGGAATCCAAAGACAGGCTCCAGGCTCTGAGCTGTCAGCACAGAACCGGACGCAGGGCTCAAACCCATGAACTGTGAGATCATGACCTGAGCCAAAGTCAGACGCTCAACTGACTGAGCCACCCAGGTGCCGGCACCCCCACCCCAATTATAAACTGTTAGCTGTATCTAATCACACAGCTCAGGCTCCACACACACACAGTTGCAGGTGGTAAGTTTTCTAAGCTCAAGTGCCTACTTCATCAGCCGCCAAATAATATTTTAGAAAACTTTTTAACTTCTAAGTTTTTCTTCATTAACAAAAGTTCTGAAAGTATCTTATTTTGTTCTAAAGGCAATAAAACACTTTCTGTGGAACTGTGAAAAAAACTGGAAGCAAAAAGTTCTACAAAGGTAGAATAACAATCTGAAATATTGTTTACCCACTGAAGAGAACAAGTATCCATTATATCATGCTAGCATAATGACTAAAAACGTAAAAGTACAGAAGTCTTATGTACACACTGATCATGCCTATTTTAACAGAAATTTTTTTAAGTAATCATTATACTCAACATGGGACCCAAATTCATGACCATGAGATCAAGAGTCATATGTTCTACCAACTAAGCCAGCCAGGCACCCCATGGTCTTATCTATTTTATATATAAGCCATTACAGAAAAGACTAAGTAGCTACATGGATAGATTTACAGGTAACTTTTTCCTATGTTACTATTATATAAATAGTGTTCTATTGCTAACATACTTGAAAAATATGACATAAGCATAAATAAAATCAAGATAACTGACTCAAGAAAGAACATAGCAAAATAATAACTATTAAAGTATTTGATTTGGGAGTCTAAAACTTTCAAGGGCACATGTAAGGCTCAGTTGGTTAAGTATGTGACTCTTGATTTTGGCTCAGGTCATAATCTCAAGGTCATGAGATCAAGCTGCATGCTGATCATGGAACCCACTTAAGATTCTCTCCCTCTCCCTCTGCCCCTCCCCTACAGACTTGCCCACTCTCTCTCTCCAAAAAAAAATTTTTTTTATTTTTACAAACAAGGGTATTAGATTTAGCAGAGCTTCAAGAGACTCTTCCAGAGGAAATAAAAAACTATCTCATTTTCTAAGACTTCTATAATAAGACACTAAAACTAGACAAGGATAGGGTAAGAAAAGATCAAAACCAAAAGTACTAGTGAACATGGATATGAAAATCTCAAAGAAAATATTAGCAAAGTGAATCCATAATTTATTATATAAATCACCTAATAGGATTTATCCAGGAATGCAAGCAAGAATTGTTCAACATTACACTAGTCAACAATAGCCAAATTATGGAAAGAATCCAAATGCCCATCAACTGATGAATTGGATATTGAAGATGACATATATTATACACACACACACAATATATACGTACATAACTATACATTAATATATTAAGTATACATAAATATGAATGTATCTAATGGCATATTACTCAGCCATCAAAAAGAATGAAGTTTTGCCATTTGCAACAACATGGATGGAACTAAAGCATATTATACTAAGCAAAATAAATCAGAGAAAGATAAATATATGATTTCACTCATATGTGGGAATTTAAGAAACAAAATGGGTGAACATAGGGGAAGGTAAGGAAAAATAAAGTAAGGTAAAAACGGAGAAGATAAACCTAACAGACTCTCAATTATAGAAAACAAACTGAGGATTGCTGGAGGGGAGGTGGGTGGGGGAATGGGCTAAGTGGGATGAACATTAAGGAGGACACTTGTAATGAGCACTGGGTGTTATATGTAAGTGATGAATCACTAAATTCTACTCCTAAAACCAATACTACACTTTATGTTAACTATCTTGAATTTAAATAAAATTCTGGAAGGAAAGAAAAAAGAATTGTTCAAGCTTAGAAACTCTACTAATGTCATACACCATACTAATAGACTGAAGAGACAAAATGCATATGGTCAAAGGGCGCCTTGGTGGCCAAGTTGGTTAAGCATCTGATTCTTGATTTCAGCTCAGGTCATGATCTCATGGTTCCTGAGATCAAGCCCCATTTCAGACTCAGCACTGACTGCAGAACCTGCTTGGTATTCTCTCTCTCAAATATTTTTTAAAAATAATAATAGAATTTAAAAGAATAGGACAATTATGAAAATGCAGCAAGGTTTCTAGATACAAGATCAGCACATAAAACTCAACAGCAGTAAACCCTCACATACCCATCACTCACTGCCACTTTTGCTTCTCCTATCCTCCATCTTTTCCTCACTTCATATTCCTTTGCAGCAAGTCCCAGACAACACATCATTTTATTTACAAATATGTTAGTATATAATCTCTAAAAAATGAGGACTTTTTAAAAACATAGCTGTATCATTTCCAGACCTACAAAAATTAACAATGATCCCTTAATATCATTAATCAATGTTCAAATTTACAAGAATCTCATAAATGTCATAGTCTTTAGCAATTGTTTTTGAACTATGATCTCAGTAAAGTCCACACAATGAATTTGATCAACAACAATAAAATTCAACAACATTGCTACACACCACCAATAACCAAGGAGAAGATGTAATATAAAAAGATCCATTCAAAGAACCAACAAAAACCAGAAGTAAGAGTAAGTCTAACAGATAATATGCAAAAGCTTTATGGAGGTTATAAAACCAGTTCATAAAAGAAAATATGAATAAATACAAGAATAAAAATATTTTCATAAGTGAAAATTCTATCATAAATATGTTAATTCCCTCAAATTAATTATAAATTCAATACAATTTATTTTGAAACTACAAGTGCTTTTTTTTAAGAAACTCGACAAATGTAACTATTCACATTAAGAGTAAATGTCCACACTTGAAACTAATGTAACACTGTCAATTAAACTTCAATCGTTTAAAAAATAAGAGTGAAGGTCTAAGAATACAACAAATAAAATAAAGCACAAAAAGGCAAAACCTGTCTAAACAGATATCAAGACTTATTTTAGGAGTACCTGGGTGGCTCACTCCATTGAGCATCTCACAGTTCACAGGTTCAAGCCCTACTTTGGGCTCCACACTGACAGGGCGGAGCCTGCTTGGAACTTTCTCTTCCCTCTCTCTCTCTCTCTCTCTGCCCCTTCCCCATATGTGCGCGTGTGCGCGCGCGCTCTCTCTCTCTCTCTCTCTCTCTCTAAATTAATTAAAAGAAAAGATTTATTAAAAAAATTTTTTACAGTTATTTATTTTTGAGAGACTGAATACAAGTGGGGGAGGGGCAGGGAGAGAATGAGACACAGAACCCAAAGCAGGCTCCAGGCTCTGGGCTGTCAGCACAGAGTCCAACACAGGGCCCAAACTCACAAACCGTGAGGTCATGACCTGAGCCAAAGTCAGAAGCTCAACCAACTGAGCCACCCAGGCGCCCCAAGAAAAGATTTATTTTAAAGCAATATATATTGGATGGCATGTTGCTATTAGCACCAGAGTAAACATAAATTAATAAAATAAAGAGCTTAGAAGAGACTCATGTTACGGGACTACAGAAGTAGTATTACAGATCAGTAGGGAAAGGACAGACTATCCTATAAAAGATCCTATAAAAGATGGTAGGGCAACTGATTATTTATATGGTGAATACAAACAAATATTAGACCAAGTTCATCCCATATATAAAATTAATTCTAGGTAAAGACCAAAGTATAAAAAGCAAACCTTTAAAACTTTCAGAAGAATTTCAGAGAATATTATGTCCCATGAAAGATATCAGAAGTAAGGTGAAAAGACAAGCTACAGACTAGATTTCTGCAATACAAACTAGCTGAGAATTGGAATCCATTACATAGCAGTAAAATGCTTATAAATCACTAAGAACAGACAGACAATCAAACAGAAAAATAGTCCAGAGCAAATCACAAAACACAGATATTAGAAAATGCTCAACCTCACTAGAAGTACAGGCGACATAGAATAAAACAAAGTTTCATAACCAACAGATTGGCAAACCAGAAAGTCTGTCAAAGGCAAGAATTGATAAGGATGTAGAAAAACAAGAAATTTTATGTACTACTGGTGGGAGTATAATTTAGTAGAAGCATTTTGGAGATAAACTTGGCAAGTTCATATTACTCGACAAATTCACTGGAGTAGGGCTTATCAAAGAGCAGTTCATGACCTATTCAATTATAAAATAATGATTCTAGGGGCGCCTGGGTGGCTTAGTCGGTTAAGCGTCCGACTTTCGCTTAGGTCATGATCTCACGGTTCGTGGGTTCGAGCCCCGTGTCGGGCTCTGTGCTGACTGCCAGCTCAGAGCCTGGAGCCTGTTTCAGAGTCTGTATCTCCCTCTCTCTCTGACCCTCCCAGGCTCACGCTGTCTCTCTCTCTCTCTCTCCTAGAAATAAATAGAAATATTAAAAAATAAAATAAAATAAAATAAAATCAATTAAAATGATTCTAGATCAGCATTTGTACATATGGTCAGGAAACACACACACAACATGGAAGAAAAACATCAGAGTATAACACATGTACTAAGGTTAAGAACGGTTACTAAAAAATTTTGCTATACTGAAATTATATGTGTATATGGATGGGTACTATACTGGATTTAAAATATATCTCTTACTATAAATTTCTGTAAGAAAAGTTTGAAAGCCACTGCCCAATAAATATTCTTGCAAACTGAAAGAGGCATTTACAGAGATGTTCACAGTAGCACTGTGGTTTTTTTATTTGTTATAAATAAAGTGAAAAATGGGGCGCCTGGGTGGATTAGTCGGTTAAGCGTCCGACTTTCGCTTAGGTCATGATCTCACAGTTCGTGGGTTCGAGTCCCGCGTCAGGCTCTGTGCTGCCAGCTCAGAGCCTGGAGCCTGTTTCAGAGTCTGTGACTCCCTCTCTCTCTGACCCTCCCCTGCTCATGCTGTCTCTCTCTCTCTCTCCCCTAGAAATAAATTAAAAAAAAATTTTTTTTAATTTTTAAATAAATAAAGTGAAAAATTGGAATCTATCAACTGGACACTGGATAAACAAAATATGGCACATTCATATAATAGGACGCTATACAGAAGTGAGAATGAATATCTTCTGTATCAGTATAGGTAAATCACAAAAACATAAACTAAAGAGACAAACAATATAATATCACTTACATTAATTTTTAATACCTAAAACAATTCTATTATTTATGCATATATATAGTAAAAATTAAAAACATGGGCAGAAAGTTACAACTAAGTTCGGGACACTGTTGCCTCCATGGAATACAGAAGGAGAATTGAACTGGTAAAGGTATAAAAGGTACTTCCATTATGTAAGAAATGCTTTATGTCTTTTTTTTTAACATAAATATAATAAAAGGAAAAATGTTTTATTTATTCTGAGTGATATTAATTTGTTAATACATTTTATTATTAAAATACATATACTCATGTATTTTATTAATATATATTCTGAGTGATAAGTACACAGATTATGGCTAGCTGTACTTTTTTACTTTTTCTGTATTTTTTTTCCACATTTAAAAAGAATTCCCTCCCTTGATTAAGCTGCCTTAAAAAGTGCAAAGAGAAACCAAAAAGGGAAATAATTATAGATGATACAAATAGCCTAAAACAACTAGGTGTTGAAAGTGTCTGTAATTCATATATCAATTCTTCCAGCCCCAAAAGGCTCCAGACACTCCTTGCTTCTCTTTCCTCTGTCTTCTCTACCTACACCCCAGGAACTGGTCAGTCTATTTTCATGAAAACTCAGAAAGGGGAGCATGTGGCTGGCTCAGCTGGTGTAACATGTGACTCTTGATCTCGAGTCATAATTGAGCTTGAGTACCATTTTGGGTATAGATTATAAATAAATAAACTGAGGGGGAGAAAAAAACGAAGAAAGGTTTGAGTTCTGAAACCCCCACCTTTACCTTAAGCATTACATTAACTAATGACCAAATTCTAGGCTGTCCTCAACAACAACCATCATTTTACAGTTGATAAGGAAGGCCTTTCCCCACACATTCTACTATTTGATACTCAGAAAAACCTGGAGGTTGATACTACTAGCACCCACACATTTATAGATAAAGCTGATGCTCAAAGTAGCTAAGTCAGTCTATAAGCCAGTCTATAAGCCAGCCAGAGGTCACAAATCAATGACAAGTCAGGACTATAACCCCTCAGCTCTAAATTTAATCACTTCAGAGTGATGACTAAATTTCAACTGTACCACATATTCAGAAAACAGGATGGGGGTGTTCACAACACACAAGTTATTCCAATCTAATTCCTTTCCTTCATTCTTCCATCCCTGATTTTTTTTTCCCTCCTCTCTTCTTCCAGACAAGTAGCCAAGAGCAAGAGTGCTGCCACTATTCACTCTTCCCTTCCTTATAGCCATCTATGCTTCTTTTCCCCATAACTCCTCACACAAACAGGCAGAAAGGGGAAACAAGTATTAACAAGTAGTCACTGGATGCTCTCCGTGACAGATGGATTCCAGCACCAAAGACAAAAGACATTCCCACGGCTCTAGGCTTCAGTCTCCTTCCACCTTCCAAGAGTCAGGGAGCAGAAAAAAACTATAGAACACTTCAGAAAAGCCCTCTTTATCAGTTCTAGCAAAAATCCTTTACTAAAGGAATTTAATTAACAGAAAAATATAAAAGTACCAGTTTTTTAATCGGTCCCGGGCTTCCAACTGGGCTCCCACTTCAAAGCTGATTCCTCGTCTGTTAGGTGGATGCTTTGTCATTTTCAGTCATCAGCGGGGCTGCCTTTATTCTCCTGAAAAAGCCAATTAAATATTTATGAAACTTAGGCAAAGTCTGCCCAGAGTGTAGCATCACTCACTACACATAAAAGACAAACAGGTATTATTCAAAACACAAAGCTCCAGGAAACCCTGCCAGTGCCTTCTTTCATGCCTGCTCTCATCCTAACACAGGTGTGCCCTCCACCGGTTCCTCCTGCTCTATCATGCAGCATCCTGTAGTTCCAGGGCTGCGAGGAGACTCTCACTCAACACTGCTTACCAAGGACTCACCTATAAGGGGCACCTCTCAGAACTCCAAAAAAACCAATTGCTCTCCAGGTTAAATTCAATCATTTGCTAATGCATAGAACAAGTATCTGCTCAAAAACTATTTAGAAAAACAGTCAAGACCAAAAGAGACAGTTCCTGTCCCCATGAAGCCTCTAGTCCACTGGGAGAAGACAAAAATATAGCCACTCAGCAGATAAATAGAGGCACCTAGGTGACACAGTTGATTCAATGCTCGGAAGTTCGAGTCCCAAGTCAGACTCCATACTGTCAGTGCAGAGCCTGCTTGGGACTGTGTTTCTCTACTTCTCTCTCTGCCCTCCCCCCCCCCACTCACGTTCGTTTTCTCTCTCTCTCTCTCTCTCTCTCCCTCCCTTGCTCGATCTCCAATACACTTTTAATACACTTTTTTAAAAAGTAGTGTTATTTAAAAAAAAAGATTACTGAAACAACTGCAATCTGCAACTGCTATGAATTTTAAGTACTACATAAGAAGTAAACAAAAACTAAGACACTGCCTTCTGGCCCTTTCTGAAAGGCTAGACAAGAAAGATCTGTTTGTACTTTCTTTAACCTATTTATATTTTCTGCCTGTTCTTGAGTTCATTCCGACAACTTATATTCTTAAGTAACTCTTTATCAAACCTTTGGGTACTGGGATTGGTGGTCATTTTCTAGGTGAATAAAATTTATCTTTAGGAGCCAATGGTGGTTCTGATGGAGACAAGATGTAGCCCCTTTGAGCTCTTTTTTGGGGCACTTAAGCAGGCCACCTCCGTACAGCAAGCTATCTCAAACTACATCTTCTCCCACTAAACTTTGGGTCTCAAAAGCCTACACTGCCCAAGCAACACAAGAGCACTGCCAAGGGCAACATCTGCCTCATACCAGGAGCATAATCTTTGCAATGGACTGAATGTAGGAAAAAAAATCACAGAAGTGGACCCTCTTATCTGATGTGTAATGCCACCACATCTTAGGAAGAATTTGTTTGCAATACATTACACAAAAAGGCAGAATCGTAAATTACACCATGTTGAGCTCACAGTAAAACTCATGTGTGTTGGGGCACCAGGGTGGCTCAGTTGGTTGAACATCTGACCCCTGATTTTTGCTCAGGTCATGATCCTAGAATCATGGCGGGGGCACTTGGGCTCTGCACTGAGTGTGAGGCCTGCTTGGAATTCTCATTCTCTCTCCTCTCTCTCTCTTTCTTTTTAGCCCTCTTCCACGCTTGCGATCTCTCTCTAAAAAAAATAAAAAACAAAAACAAACAAACAAACTCATGTGTGCCTAGGGAAGCCTAGCTGACTCAGTCAGTAGAGCATTATAAGTCTTGATCTCCCAGTCATGAGTTCAAGCCCTAAATTGGGCGTAGTCTGCTTTAAAACAAAAACAAAAACCATGTGCAAAAAAAAAAAAAAAAAAAAAGATTGGTAGAAAAATGGGCTGTAGGTGATTGTTTTCCTTTTTCTTCTTTTAAATAACCTCTACCCAACATAGGATTCGAACTCACAATCCTGAGATCAAGAGGCATATGCTCTACCAACTGAGCCAACCAGGTGCCCCTGTTCTTTTCCTTTCAAACAGTTTCATAAACTTAAGTTTTCAAATAGAAATATTCCAGAAAAAAAATATGTAATTTGGAGGATGAGCTAAGCATTAAACAACCAATTCTGAAGAGCTGATACTGGGGAACACTGTAATCCAAGTCAAATGAAGGCAGAAATGGTTGACAGTTGTATTAAGGAACCTAAAACATTCTAATAAACTGAAAAGTTATTATGGTAAGAAGCAGTGTTTCCACTATAAGGACCCTAGGAAAAGGAGAGTCAGAGGTTTGATGTCTTTACCTAACATTCTCCAGGAAAATGAAATATCAAATCTGATAGAAGTAAATCCAATCAGTATAAAACTCTTAATTTTGGCTTGACCAAAATACCACATCAAATTTTCTACCTTTTTATCTGACTTCATCCATAAGAAGCAATATACAAATTAACAGTTTGGCCTCCCAGATTATATAAAAAAGTGATGCTGGCTGGCTCACCAGGTAGAGCAAATAATTTTTTTTTTTCAGAGAGAGGGCGCAAGTGAGTGAGGGGCAGACAAAGAGAAAGAATACCAGGAGGGGCAGAAAGAGAAAGAAGAGGGGCTCACCTGAAGCAGGCAGGAGCTCACTGATGTGGGACTGGAACTCACAACTGTGAGATCATGACCTGAGCCAAATTCAAATGCTTAACGACTGAGCCACCCAGGTGCCGGACCATGATATGGGGATTCTTTCTCCTTCTCCCTCTGCCCCTCCCACACACACACACACACACGTGTTCTCTAAATAAACTTACAAAAGAAATTTAAAAAAAGAAAAAGAAAACAAGTGATGCCAAACAAGAAGAAAGGAAGAAAAGCAGAGTAGCACTGAATACTCACTGAGCTACTAGTATTTGCCAGACTTTATGCAGGGGGACAGCTCCCTTTTATAGACGCCATGTATGTAACATAATATGATGGGATTAAAGGCTTGCCCTTGAATCCCCAGATCCACCCCTTACTAGCTGAATGAATTTAGGCAAATTACCCCTCTGAATTTGTTTCCTCTCCTTAAAAGGGGTTAGTGGTGATAATAGTACCTATCTCGAGGCAGGGTGTGAGGATTAAATGAGATAATCCATGTAAAAGGCACAGAGCTGGTACAAAGTAAGGACGATAAAGAGTTATTAGCTATTAATAATTATTTTTTAAAGATTTTATTTTATTATTTAATGTTAATTTATTTAGAGAGAGCAAGAGAACACAGACATGCAACCTGAGAAAGGATAAAGAGAGGAGAATGAGAGAGGGAGAGAGAATCCCAAGCAGGCTCCGTGCTGTTAAGCAGAGCTAGATGAGGGGCTTAATCCCACAAACTCTGAGATCACAACCTGACCCGAGATCAAGAGTCAGACATTTAAACCAACTGAGCCACCCATGCACCCCAAAGATTTTATTTTTTTAGGCAATCTCTACACCCAACGAAGAGCTTGAACTCACAACCCTGAGATCAAGAGATGCATGCTCCACCAACTGAGCCAGCCAGACAGCCCTTGATAATAGATAACTCTATTACCACAAATGAGAAAATTAGGCTTAGCATAATTTGGCTAAGCTTCAGGTGCTAAGTGACAACCCCCAGAACAAAAACCTCAAGTCTGCTTAATTTATAAATTCTTTCACCACACAAATTCTCCTCAGGTACCCAAGGAGGCTTCCCACTAAAATACAGGAGGAGTGTGGGAACAAGGCAGTAAATGAATAAAAATGAGCAAATTATTCCCAGTGGCTCAAAACAAAAAAAGGAAAAGAAAAGAAGAAAATTGCCAGAAGGTCTTCCTTACAAATGAACTAAAACCTGTTTCATTTTAACTCTGACCCACTTGTTTGAAGTTTCAGTCCCTGGTATCACAAAGAATAAGACTAAGGACTAATCCGACTTTGTGTCACATCTCCAATCTTCCCTCCACTGTTCTGAGGTGGCAGCGTTTGTTTTTAGATTTCACATTAAATCATTCAACAAATGATTAGTGAGTACTATCGGTAAGGCATTGTGCTGGAAATAAGGAGTAAGAAATCCAACTCAGTCCCTGCTCCAGTCTACCCATAAAGACAAACACAAACACTGCTGGAAAGAGATAAATGAGCTCTAACAAAGGGCAAGGGACGTGCCACTCAATAAATCATCTGAAAGTCTCAATTTAATTTTATTGCTGTTGTTACGTAAGCTCTACGCCTAATGTGGGGCTCGAACTCACAACCCTGAAATCATGAGTTCTATGTTCTACGGACTGAGCCACTCAGTACCCCAAAATCCCAATTTGACAATGGGGCGCCTGAGTGGCTCAGTCAGTTAAGCGTCTGACTCCTGAAATTGGCTCAGGCAGCGATCTCACAGCTGAGAGATCGAGCCCAGCATCGGACTCTGTGCTGAAAGCACAGAACCTGCTTGGGATTCTCTCTTTCTCTGCCCCTCCCCTACATACATACGCTGTCTCTCTCTCTCTCTCAAAATAAATAAATAATCATAAAAAAATAATTTGACAACTATTAACAAATAAAAAAGAGTTCCAGACAAAAGCAGGAATTTTAAAAAAATTACCTAAGAAGTACTTTTTTTCCCCCTCACATTTAGTTTTAAACAAATTATTTTCAAAAAGGCTAAGATTCTGTGGCTTTTAACTTATCCATTCTTCAGGGCCTTAGCTTTTTCTTCCAAAAAGCTCCAGCTTCCAAAATAAGAGTTAAAGGGAATATGTTCAATAAGGACATGGAGGAAAAACTAAGAGAAAAAAACCTGACGCAATCTGTATTTATATAGGATTCAATTTTCAAGTCTTGATAGGACTTCAAACTACTCCTTTACATTCAAATTCCTCTACAATGGGAACCACTGCCACAAAGGATATAGAAAGACTTATTTCCTTAAATACAGTATTCAGAGTCAGGCTCCGGTATCAATAACAATGAAAGCTTTAATTGTGTGCCTTGTAATACTGTTTACAGGGCACTTTCTCAAACTGGGGGAAAATAACTGCAGCACATGTGACAAGAACTAACTTCCCATATTAACGAAGAGTGCATACAAACCAGAACAAAAATGTCAAACAACTCACTTATTAAAGAAAATGCAAATCAAAATAACAATGTTTCACTTCTAAGGCAAAAAATTTAAGATAACTAGGATTTGCAGGGATGAGGCAAATAAAGCATTCTTATACACTGTTGGTAGAAGCATAAATTGGAAAATCTTTTCTAGAGGCAACTTGGCACTATCTACAAAAATGCATATACCTGCAACACAGCTGTCCCACTGCCGGTAATTTACCCTACAGATATATCCCCCAAAGTCTGCCAAATTACCTCTAACAATGATTAATATGGCTTTGCAATTTCTACGGCTAATATGTTCATCAAAAGGGGCCTCATTAAGTGAATTATGGTTCATCTATACAACAGAATGTTGTACACCCATTAAAAGGAATAATGGCAATCTGTAGATGCTAATATGGAACCATCTGCAAGACACACCGTCAAGTAAAAAGGACATGGTATAGGGGCACATGTATGGTAATATCCTTTTAATGTAAACAGATATATAGACACACTATTACAGCGTATGTATAAAATTATTTTTTTAAACAGTTTACTGTCAAGTTAGTTTCCATATAACACCCAGTGCTCATCCCCACAAGTGCCCTCCTCCATGCCCAACACTCCCCCTTCCCCTCCCCCTACCCCATCTGCCCTCAGTTTGTTCTCGGCATTCAAGAGTNCTTGCCATACAGAAGCTTTTAATCTTGATGAGGTCCCAATAGTGCATTTCTGCTCTTGATTCCCTTCCCTTTGGGGATGTGTCAAGTAAGAAATTGCTGCGGTGGAGGTCAAGGAGGTTGTTTCTGGCTTTCTCCTCTGGGTTTTGATGGTTTCCTATCTCACGTTCAGGTCCTTTATCCATTTTGAGTTTATTTTTGTGTATGGTGTGAGAAAATCATCTAGTTTCATTCTTCTGCATGTTGTTGTCCAGTTCTCCCAGCACCATCTGTTAAAGAGGCTGTCTTTTTTCCACTGGATACTCTTTCCTGCTTTGTCAAAGATTAGTCGGCCATACATTTGTGGGTCCAATTCCGAGTTCTTTATTCAATTCCATTGGTCTATGTGACTGTTTTTGTGCCAATACCATACTGTCCTGATGATGACAGCTTTGTAGTAGAGGCTAAAGTCTGGGATGGCAATGCCTCCCATTTTGGTTTTCTTCTTCAATAGTACTTTGGCTATTCGGGGTCTTTTGTGGTTCTATACAAATCTTAGGATAGTTTGTTCTAGTTTTGAGAAGAATGTTGGTGCCATTTTGATTGGGATTGCATGGAATGTGTAGATTGCTTTCGGTAGTAATGACATTTTCACTATATTTATTCTTCCAATCCATGGGCATGGAATGTTTTTCCATTTCTTCATATCTTCTTCAATTTCCTTCATAAGTTTTCTATAGTTCTCATCATACAGATCTCCTATATCTTTGGTTAGGTTTATTCCTAGGTATTTTATGGTTTTTTGTGCAATTGTGAATGGAATCAGTTTCTTGATTTCTTTCTGTTGCTTCATTGTTGGTGTATTAAAATGCAACCAATTTCTTTACATTGATTTTCTATCCTGCAACTTTGCTGAATTCATGGATCAGCTCTAGTAGGCTTCTGGTGGAGTCTGTCGGGTTTTCTATGTAGAGTATCATGTCGTCTGTGAAAAATGAGAGTTTGACTTCTTTGCCAATTCTGATGACTTTTATTTCCTTTTGTTGTCTGATTGCTGATGCTAGGACTTCCAGCACTATGTTAAACAACAGTAGTGAGAGTGGACATCCCTGTCATGTTCCTGATCTCAGGGGGAAAGCTCTCAGATTTTCCCCATCGAGGATGATGTTAGCTGAGGGCTTCTCATAAATGGCTTATAAAGTTATTTCTTAGAAGGAACCAAGAAACTGTTTAAGAACTTTCCCTTAATGAGAGGAACAGAACATGAAAATTTAACCTTTCATTTTTTATCTTACTATATTGGTAGAATTTTCCAACCTTAAGAATGTATTTGTGAGGGCAAGGGGCCTGGGTGGCTCAGTCAGTTAAGCATCTGAACTCTAGATCTCAGCTCGGGTCATGATCTCATGGTCTGGGAAATGGAGCCTGGCATTGGACTCCATGCTAACAGCTCAGAACTTGCTTGGGATTTTCTCTCTCCCTCTTTCTGCCCATCCCCTGCTGGTGTGAGCGTGCACACACACTCTTTTTCTCTCAAAATAAAAAAATAAAAAGTAAGTAAAAAAATTAAGGGGCAACTGGATGGCTCAGCCAGTTAAGCATCTGACTTTTTTTTTAATGTTTATTTATTTATTACGAGAAAGAACGCACAGGAGAGAGGCAAAGAAAAAGAATCTTAAGCAGGCTCCATGCTCAGCACAGAGCCCACTGCAGGGCTCGATCCCATGAACTGAACCACGAGATCATAAGATTGCAATCAAGAGTCAGAAGCTCAACCAAATGAGCCACCCAAGCACCCCAAGTGTCCAACTCTAGATCTCAACTCAGTTCTTGATGGGTCACGAGTTCAAGCCCCACACTGGGCTACACTCAAGGTAGGGAGCCTACTAAATAAATAAATAAATAAATAAATAAATAAAAAGTAATTTTTTAATGTATTCTTTATAGTTTTTATTTATTTTCGAGACAGAAAGAGACAGAGTATGAGCGGGGCAGGGTCAGAGAGAGAGAGAGAGAGAGACACAGAATCCGAAACAGGCTCCAGGCTCTGAGCTGTCAGCACAGCTCCAGGCTCTGAGCTGGCTCTGTGCTGACGCGGGGCTCAAACCCACGAACAACGAGATCATGACCTGGGCCGAAGTCGGACACTTAACCAACTGAGCCACCCAGGCGCCCCTTAATGTATTTTTTAAGAGAGAGAAAGAGTGTACATGAGATGGGGGGGAGGGGTGCACATGAGCAGAGGAGGAGCAGAGGGGCGGAGGAGAGAATCCCAAGCAGCTCTGTGCTATCAGCACAGAGCCCAACTCAGAGCTGGATCCCACAAGCTGTGAGATTATGACCCAAGCCAAAAATCAAGAGTTGGATGCTTAACCAACTGAGCCACCCAGGTGCGCCAAGAATATACTTTTTTTTCACTGTCAACAGGGATTATCTAGTTGGTAAAATTTTAATTTTGGATTACTTCTTTGTTATTTCCTCATATTTTAAAAAATATTATTTAAATATGCAAAAGTCCTTTCATTCTTATACTGTCATACTAGACCTTGACAACTGCCTTGTGATCTAGTTAGGACTACATGTAACATTCCTGTGGTACAGAAAGAAAACTGAGGTGCAGAGCAGCCAGCAGCCTCAGAGGTCCTCCAAAGCAGACACCCTGTTGTAACAGGTAACAAGATCTTCCCAGAGATATACCAACCACTTCTCAAAGGCTCTTCCTTTAGGGGCTCCTGTGTGGCTTACTCAGTTAAGCATCTGACTCTTGATTTTAGCTCAGGTCATGATCTCACAGTTCATGAGTCTGAGCCTCTCATCAGGCTTTGCACTATCACCTTGGGATCCTCTCTCCCTCCCTCTCCCTCTGCACCTTCCCCTGCCTGTGCACATTCTCTCTTTCTCTCAAAATAAAGAAACATTAAGAGGAAAAAAAAAAAAGGCCCTTCCTCTCTCCCTTAACAAAGTTGTTACTATGCTTATATTCATGCTTTTAGATATAAACAAACTTTGAATAGAGGCAGGAAGATTAAGTAATTGGCAGCTTTTCAAATGTTGTGTCAGAATTATCACACCATGACATAACAAGCAGGAATATTTAATTCCTCAGAAAGGTCAAAACCTAAGACTGGCCCAGCTGTGGAGAAACTGAACAAACTATTGCCTAGGGCCCTCACCATGGCTGTCTTTTTATACCTCAATTTGCAAGCAAGGAACATGCTGTAAAACTGCTTACACACTTAGACTCAGTAACTTCAATGTGAAGAATACAGCCCAGGATAAAAATAAATCATTTGTGAAAATGAGGGGAAAAAAATAGCTCTTTAGTTAAAACCCTAGGGACAGTAGGTTTAGTTCACATGTTTAAGGGGCACCTGGGTGGCTCAATCGGTTGAGTGTCCAACTTTGGCTCAGGTCATGATCTCGCAGTCCATGAAATTGAGCCCTGCATCAGTCTCTGTGCTACAGCTCAGAGCCTGGAGCTGCTTCTGATTCTGTGCCTGCCTCTCTCTCTGCCCCTCCCCTGTTCACACTGTCTCTCTCTCTCTCAAAAATAAAAAAAATAATAAACATTTTTTAAAAATTTTAAAAACAAGAAAGGGGGAAGGGGCAGTGAGAAACAGAGAGACAGAATCCCAAGCAGGCTCCGCACTGGCAGCATGGAGCCCAACGTGGGGCTCGAACTTACAAACTGTGAGACCATGACCTGAGCTGAAACCATTGGATGGTTAACCAAATGAACCACCCAGGTGCCCCTAAAAACAAGAATATATTTAAATAAAACCTAATGTAAGGGTGCCCAGGTGGCTCAGTCAGTTAAGCGTCGACTTTGGCTCAGGTCATCATCTTACATGGGGCTCTGTGCTGGACAGCTCACAGCGTGGAGCCTGCTTCAGATTCTGTCTCAGTCTCTCTCTGCCGCTCCCCAACTCGTGTTCTGTCTGTCTCTCTCTCTCTCTCAAATATAAACATTTTTTTAAAAATTTTAAATAAATCTAATGTAGTAGGACTACACTACGTGCTCCATTAAGGAAAGGAATGACTGGGGCGCCTGGGTGGCTTAGTTGGTTAAGCGTCTGACTTTCGCTTGGGTCATGATCTCGCGGTTCGTGGGTTCAAGCCCCGCGTTGGGCTCTGTGCTGACTGCCAGCTCGGAGCCTGGAGCCAATTTCAGAGTCTGTGTCTCCCTCTCTCTCTGACCCTCCCCTGCTCACGCTGTCTCTCTCTCTCTCTCCTAGAAATAAATAAAAAATATTAAAAAAAAAAAGGAAAGGAATGACTAATGCTCAACAGATGCTGAATAAATGAATTAAAAAATAAAATGATGATGATGTGAGCTAACCTTACAAAAGGAGGACAGAAAATACCCTTAGGCAGACTAACAAGACCTACTTAACAAGCATTTATAATAATAAACAATAGCTACTTAACTCTACCTATATTAAGTCATGTAATCCTTACAACCACTGCAGAGGTGGGTGGCATTAATTCTCATTGTAAAGATGAGAAAACTGAGGAACAAACTTAGAGACATCCTAAGACATCCATCTGGTAAGAGGCTGAGCCAGGACTTGAACCTTAGCTCCTACAGCTCCAGATCCTTAACCACTACCACATGCTTGTTTATGAGGTACATCCTTGAGTTCTCTTTCTTCACTTATCAAATGAGGATCAATAATGGCACCTATCGGGGCACCTGGGTGGCTCAGTCGGTTAAGCGTCCGACCTCGGCTCAGGTCATGATCTAACGGTTCGTGGGTTCGCGACCCGCGTCGGGCTCTGTGCTAACAGCTGGCTCAGAGCCTGGAGCCTGTTTGGGATTCTGTGTCTCCCTCTCTCTCTGACCCTCCCTTACTCTGCTGCCTCTGTCTCTGTCTCTTTCTCTCTCAGAAATAAATAAAACATTAAAAAAAAACTTTAAAAAATAATAATAATAATAATGGCCTCTGTCTTGGGTGCTATGAGAATTAGGTGAGAAAAGATCTGCAAAGTCCCTACTTGACTAGCTAAAAGTAGGAACTCAAAAAATGGCAGCAGAATTTTCTGAACTCATATTTACAGTTAAAGTACTGAAAAAAATTCAGGGTTTCATTTTGGGAGAAGTGAAAGAGTACTATAGCCAGGTAACAGGAGGTCCTGCCCTCAGCAACCCCATTGTGCTCAAGAAGGAACTGAGGGCTTAAAGTAATAAAGAATTAAAGTGATAGATGGGTATGGAACAAGACCTTTCACCGAGTCAGCTGAGACAGAGTTAGGGGAAAATAAACCCTGGGACACTCAAGGAAAGAATGTCAATCACCAGAAACTACAGAACAAGCTTTGTGATAACCCAACAGTGCTTACCACCAGGCTTGCATTTAATGGTGATAGTGCCTCTGAAACTTAAAGCAATCTCCTTTCAACGGAGGGACACTTCAAGTGAAAGACCAGCTTAAATCTTCATGCCTCCTTCCTTCAATCAATATTTACTTAATGCCTATGTGCCAAGTTCTCGAGATAGATACCAGGAGAAGACTACCCCAACCCTGTTCTCTAATGGGGAAGGCAGGCAATAAACAAGATACGCAACAAAAATAATCTCTGTCAGGATAAGCACTGTGGGGGAAAAACCCAACAAAATAACATGAACCAGTGACGTGGGAGGACCACTTTAGATAAGGCTGCTACAATCTACGGCCATACCACCCTGAACGTGCCCGATCTCGTCTGATCTCGGAAGCTAAGCAGGGTCGGGCCTGGTTAGTACCTGGATGGGAGATAAGGCTGTTACAAAGTACTCTGAAGAGCTGAGGTCTGAGCAGAATTCTAAATGACCAGGAGACCACCGTGAGCAGATCCAAGGGAAATTTTTCGACCAAGGGAAAATCCTAGAGACAAGGTGCCTCTGGTGGGAATGAGCACCCCTCTCCTTCACAGCACTAGGAGGTGGAAACTGACTACCCTGCAGCCCACGGTGCTGTCCCATAAAAGCATGAACAGTATCAGCAGGTCCAGTGACACGGCAATCTCACAGGAGGAAGTTTCCAAGAGTACTCTTTGCCAAAGTTCTGTCTTGGAGGATGGTCAGGAGTACTTAAGGATGGGAGCACAAACAGGTTTTACACTCAAATTCTGACCAATTCTGGCTCCACTCATTGTTGGCTGAATTAAGATGAGAAAAATCACTGAGCCTCTCTGTTAGCCCATCTATAAAATGGAATTGATAACCCAACCCCTACTTTCGGGGTTCTTGTGAGGAATAATTGAGTTAATGGATGTCCAATACTTAGCATAGTAAACACTAAATATTCAGTACTGGTGATAATGGTTGTATAATAGAGGAGTACTAGCAAAAAGGACATCAGGCACAAAGATTAGTCAATAAATATTAAATGAAATACATGAAATATTAACAAAAAATATCCAATGTACTAGGGAACATAAGAAGTATGTCTTTAGTCCTGGGAAAGTGACAAGTTGGTTGAAGTAGGAGCAAGGGCCCCTCCACCACTACCCTCTTTTCCTAAAAGGACACAGAAGAAAGACTGAGTCTAAAGCAAAGACAAGTTCCATTCCTCAGGCTTTCCCCAGATCACACTGTTAAGAGCTGAATTAAGCTCTTTTATTTGAAGGAATAAGGAAGGAAGCAAAGGATAGGGGGAAAATCAGGAAAGGAAGAAGGAAAAAAAGAACTAAGGCAAAAATTCTCCACCCTCTTTACAGACTCTTGAAATGCTTTCTCCAAAAGCCAAGCTTTTCCTTCCACAATTAAAATTCAAACAGAGCAAACACAATTTGAGTTTACTCATTCTAAATTACTGAGAATGAGTCGGTCAAATCAGTGGATCTTCCCAGAAGCAGTGTCCAGTGTCCTAGTGTCCAGGCCTGGCTCCAGAATATATTTGCTCAGTGACCTCTGGCACCTTACTCAACCTCACTGAGCTAACCATCCTACCCTCACAACCCTCACAACCCTCACAAGTTCCTTCTTTTCTCCTCATCACAGTTTAAGGATAGAGACTGGCCAAATGTGCCAAGCTAGGAAACATAGGTATCACCCTTGCCTCCACCCCACAGTCACCACTTTGTAGCACCTACTTCTAAATCTCTTCCAATTCAGGCTCTCATCAATTCTAATCCAATTACTACAACAGCTTTCAGTGGAGCTCAAAGCCCCTAGCCACAACCACGCTAGATCCAAATCAATATTGTCTTTATATATATAAACTGACATCTTCCGACTGCCTATTTTATTACAGACACTATTCTATGTGCTTTATACAACCATCATCTCATTTAGAATCTATCTTTTAGGGGGCGCCTGGGTGGCTTAGTCGGTTAAGCGTCCGACTTTCGCTTAGGTCATGATCTCGCGGTTCGTGGGTTCGAGCCCCGCGTCGGGCTCTGCGCTGACTGCCAGCTCGGAGCCTGGAGCCTGTTTCAGTCTGTGACTCCCTCTCTCTCTGACCCTCCCCTGCTCACGCTGTCTCTTTCTCTCTCTCTCTTAGAAATAAATAAAAAAATATATATATTAAAAAAAAAAAGAATCTATCTTTTAGGTTTGTGGTAATGATGATGATGATGATGATGATTTTCTTTTTTTTTTTTTTACTTTGAGAGACAGAGAGGGCATGAGAGGGGGAGGGGCAGAGAGAGAGGGAAATACGGAATCTGAAGCTCTGACAGCTCAGAGCCCAATGCAGGGCTTGAACTCACAGACCACAAGATCATGACCTGAACCAAAGTCAGATGCTTAACAGCTGAGCCACCCACATGCCCCAATTCTCATTTTTTTAATGAAAAAACTAAGGTTTAGAAAATAAGCTGTTAGGGCACCTGGGTGGCTCAATCAGTTGAGCATCCGATTCCATCTCAGCTCAAGTCATGACCTCACAGTTTATGGGTTTGAACCCCACGAACAGTGTGGAGCCAGCTTGGGATTCTTTTTCTCTGACTTTCCCCCACGCATGGGTTCACACTCTCTCCCTCCCTCCAAATAAATGAACTTTAAAAAAAAAAAAAGCTTTAAAACAATAGGAAAGTAGGCTGCAACTCTTGATCTCAAGGTTTTGAATTCAAACCGCATATAGGGTATAGAAATTACTTAAATAAATACAACTTTAAAAAATTTTTTTCAGGGCGCCTGGGTGGCTTAGTCGGTTAAGCGTCCGACTTTCGCTTAGGTCATGATCTCACGGTTCGTGGGTTCGGGCCCCGCATCGGCCTCTGTGCTGACTGCCAGCTCAGAGCCTGGAGCCTGTTTCAGTCTGTGACTCCCTCTCTCTCTGACCCTCCCCTGCTCACGCTGTCTCTCTCTCTCTCTCTCTCCTAGAAATAAAAAAAAAAAACCTTTAAAAAAAAATTTTTTTTTCTTAGGGCACCTAGGTGGCAGTCGCTTAAGGATCTGACTCTTTATTTCGGCTCAAGTCATGATCTCACAGTTCGTGAGTTCCAGCCCCAAGTCAGGCTCCATGTTGGCAGTGCAGAGCCAGCTTAGAATTCTCTCTCTTTCTCTCTGTCCCTTCCCTGCTTATTCTCTCATGTGCTCTCTCTCTCTCTCAAAATAAATAAAATTTATTTTAAAAATAAGCAAATAGATAAAATATTGTTTTTAAATAGGAAAGTAGGCAAGCTTAGCAGAGGGGCAGTACCACACAATGGCTAGGTGCCAGAACTCTGGAGTAAGACAGCCTGGGTTTGGATTCCCAGCTCCAACATTTTCCAGATAACTTGCACAAGTTATTTTCTCTCTGAGCATCAGGCTCCTCATCTGTAAAATAGGAATGGTACCAGTACCAGCTTTACACCTTCATACAGGTGTTGGGAAGAAAGAAACTACTTAGCACACGGCCTCGCTCTCAGGGTCCTGCTCTTGCAGCCACACAGCTAGATTCCTTGTAGTTTCAGCCTCCAGGATCTTTGCTCAAACAAGCTGATTCTTCTGCCCAGTCCTTCCACACCTCCCTGAAGGGCTTGCGGAGCCAGCAGCCCACTCTGACATTCTCCCGCAGCAGTCTGGCCCGCTCTCTGGGCCACAACACTCAGCACCCTACATTGAAACTGCAGGTCTCTGAATGATCTCTCACAAGGCCTTGAACACTCTCATTGGAACCCTCAGCATTCAACAAGCAGTGTCCTTATGTGGTGGTCAGGTGCTTGTTAAATGTCAACTTCCTCACTGCCACAATGGTATTGAAAACAAGAAAAAAGACAAGTATCATTCCCCTAGACAGAGGTAGGGAGTCAAGGAGACAATCACTCAGACGCTCCACAGGCAAATGTAGGAACCATTATTACTCTTTAGGGACAGGGGGAGGAAAGCAAGGCACAGGGAATGAGGCACCTGAAGACACACCACAATTTTGCTCCCTAGGCCTAAGAAAAGTTGTATTCAGTCATGGGAGCTCTAGTCTATAAATGCTGATAACTGTGGAGTGGGTTTGTGTGGCTTCCTTTCAGAGAAGGGGATCCTTTATAAAACATAACTAAGCTATTCTTACAGGACTCCTTAATTGAAATATCACTATATCACAAAAGAAAACTTTTTTTTTTTAATGTTTTTATTTTTGAGAGACAGAGACAGGGCATAAGTGGGGGAGGAGCAGAGAAAGGGACACAGTATCCAAAGCAGGCTCCAGGCTCTGAGCTGTCAGCACAGAGCCCAATGCAGGCCTCCAATCCATGAACCATGAGACCATGACCTGAGCCAAAGTTGGACACTTAACCAACTAAGTCACTCAGGCGCCCCAAGCAAACAATTTAGATATAGAGTCATTACTCCATGGGCCGTACAAAGACATTTTCCTGAATTACAACTGTTTCACTGCATATGGAGTTTTAATGACAAATATATTACTTAATAGTCAACTAATTACCTTATTCTTTAAATATTAACTTATAATTGTGGCACATATATGCATATATATATATGCATAATGCATTTTTCTTTTTTTAAAGTAGGCTCCACACCCAATATGGGGCTCAAACTCACAACCCTGAGATCAAGAGTCTACCAACTGAACTAGCCAGGTGCCCATGGCCTTCATTAATACCAGGAAATGGCTAACATTTACATCGCAGGCTAACTCCTTGACAAATATCTTATTCTCAACAATGCAGAGAAGTTGGCAGTATTATCTCATTTTACAGAAGAAAAGGAGGCTTAAAGCAAATATTTTGCCCATGGCCACCTGGCCAGGTAGAAGAGTGGGGCTTTGAAAGCCAGGACCTCCTCCAAGACCCACTATACTTATACTACTATTAAAAGTAAGACCTTTGGTGGGGCACCTGGATGGCTCAGTCAGTTGAGCATCCAACTCCTGATTTCAACTCAGGTCATGATCTCACGGTTCATGAGCTCAAGCCCCACGTTGGACTCTGTGCTGACAGCAGGGAGCTTGCTTAAGGATTCTATCCCTCTCTGCCCCTACCCTGCTCGTACACATGCACATGTATGTGTGCGCTCTCTCTCAAAACAAATAAACTGAAAAATATTATAATAACAAGGTCTTTGGAAATAAAAATAAATGAGGCCTTGGGACATCTGCACATTAATGACATTAAGGGATTACTATTAAGTTGTTCTGTGTAAAAAGAAATAAAAAATTTAAGTATCTTTCCCTCTTACAGATACTACTGATATAGTTAACAGATAAAATGCAACTAACAAACAACAGGAAGAGATTTTAAAAACAATCTGTGAGAAATAAAACAATAACAGTATACACTGAACTCTTCACAGTTTACCAAATTTTGATAACCATATACATTAGGTTTTCTTACTCCCACTTTAAAGATTAGGGAATGAAAGGAAAGGGTAACATTTACTGATACCACCAATGATCAATGTGAGGCAGTTACAATGATACTTGAGGGAGGAAACAGAGGTCCAGAGAGGTTAAGTAACTACTTATGCTGGAAGTCAGCCTCCACTGCCCATGCCATGGTGAGAGGCCCAAGAGGTTTAAGCAACATGCCCAAGTTATGTGTGGTCCCAAGATAATGGCAGGTGATAGAACTCAAACTTGGGCATTTTGCCTCCAAATCCTGGTCCTTGCCACCACATCCCATATAGCCTGGATATGATAGGTGCCCTCTTTAACTATCTTGCCTTTCTGAATTACAGAAGTATAATTCTTATATAGATCACAACATAACCAATTTCCTACTCATCAAAGCACAATTAAGGGAGCCAGGGTGGCTCAGTCGGGTGAGCTCAAGCCCATGTTGGGCTCCACACTGGGCATGGAGCCTACTAAAAAAAAAAAAAGCACATTGGACAGCATTCACCACTCCATGGGACCAAGAGACAGTCAAACAGCACAAATCAGCCACTCTCAGGGGCCTCAAGAAAAGGGAAAAGGCAGGCTGAGCTAGAAGAGTTTGGCTTCTACAACTGAGGGATGTTTGCACAGTCAGGAACAAAATCTGGGATGAAATGCCAAGGCCACCTCTATAGTACCTCAGTTCTGAGTTCCAGACTGCCACCTGTTTGATATTATAATTAAAGTTTAAGCAAACCTCTGGGGGGAAAAGTAAGGCATTTAAGTAAGTGTGTAAGAGCAATGGGATCATGCTCACTTTGGCAGCACACACACGAAAACTGGAACAATACAGAGATTAGCATGGCCCCTGCACAAGGATGACACTCAAATTTTGGGCATTTTGCCTGCAAATCCTGGTGTTTGTGAAGTGTTCCATATTAAAAATAATAATAAAAATAAAAAAGAGCACTGGAATTGCAGGCAAAGAAACTTGGACTCCATTAGCCAAATGACCTCAGACAAGTTATTTAATCTCAGTTTCCACGTCTACTAGATGAGGATAATAGATAAATTGTAAAGATTCAATAAGCTCCAACAGTGCTCAAAAAAAATGCTGGCTATGTTTATTATTATTGTAAAATATCCACATTTCCAGGCCAGGTTTCCACAATCTAGAAATCCCAACACCTGTGCACCTGTAGAAGCAACAAAGGTACGTCAATCCACTTTGCTATGCACCTTTTCCACGTGGGAAAGAGACCTCTTAAAAATCAAGTCTTGGGGGGCGCCTGGGTGGCTCAGTCGGTTGAGCTTCTGACTTCAGCTCAGGTCATGATCTCATGGTTCGTGGGTTCGAGCCCCGTGTCGGGCTCTGTGCTGACAGCTAGCTCAGACCCTGTAGCCGGCTTCAGATTCTGTGCCTCCCTCTCTCTGACCCTCCCCTGCTCACCCTGTCTCTCTCTCTCTCTCTCTCAGAAATAAGTAAAAAAATAAAAAAATAAATTTTTTTAAATCAAGTCTTGGGGCACCTGGGTGGCTCAGTCAGTTAAGTGTCCGACTTCGGCTCAAGTCATGATCTCGCAGTTCATGAGTTCAAGCCCTGCGTCAGGCTGTGGGCTGGCAGCTCAGAGCGTGAAGCCTGCTTCGGATTCTGTCTCTCTCTCTCTCTCTCTCTCTGCCCTTCCCCGCTTGCGCTTGCTCGCTCTCTCTCAAAAATACACATAAAAATTTGTTTTAAAAATCTGGTCTCGGGGCGCCTGGGTGGCTTAGTCGGTTAAGCGTCCAACTTTCACTTAGGTCATGATCTCGCGGTTCATGGGTTCAAGCCCCACGTCGGGCTCTGTGCTGACTGCCAGCTCAGAGCCTTGAGTCTATTTCAGTCTGTGACTCCCTCTCTCTCTGACCCTCCCCTGCTCACGCTGTCTCTCTCTCTCTCCTAGAAATAAATAAAACATTAAAAAAAAAAAATCTGGTCTCTACTAAGACAAAGAGAGCTTGAAATAGTCATCTTAGATGCCTGAGAGTCAGCCTTTAAAATCCTAGGATTACATTCCTGACATGGGATAATCTCTCGTCAAATCATGAAATCAAACCATCTTTTTTTTTTTTTTAAGTTTATTTATTTTGAGACATAGTGTGAGCCAGGAAGGGGCAGAAAGAGAGAGAGAGGAGAGACCGACCCCCAAGCAGGCTCCACACTGCCAGCGCAGGGCCTGACTTAGGGCTCAAAACAATAAACCTCAAGATCATCATGACTAGAGCCAAAACTGACTGAGCTACCGAGGCACCATTTTTTGTTTTTTTTTTTAATGTAAGCTCTATGCCTAGTGTGGGGCTAGAACTCACGACCCTGAGATTAAGAGCATGCTCTACAAACTGAGTAGAGCCAGGCACCCACAAACCATCATTTTAAATCCTTCCCCAAAGTGCATGGATCCAGGCACCACCTCCCTTTCATACAAACTGCCCTATTTATGCTTGGTGACTCACAATAGGCTCCTAAAATTTTATGGGATTTCTGCAAGCTTGTTACTTCCATTATTTGGTCAAAGAAAGCAAAGAACATCTGGATATCTAGCCTAAGACCTAGAAAAGTTGTCACAGCATTATAAATCAGGGTTTCAATTTTTGGGAGGTTACCCTAAGTTCAGGTCAGTCAACAACTTATAAGGGGCAGTTGCTGAGATAGCTGAATAAAACAGGAACATCCTCCCTTTCTCTGAGCTTACATTACAACCAAGGAGGCTCTAACTAAGCACACATTTTGGTTTAAAGAATGTTTATCTTGAAAACTGTAAACTTCCCCCCCAGTAGCTCCTAGAAAGGAAGGGAGGCTGGAGAGTTATAGACAACCTTGAGCCCTGATTTTCAGGCAGTGTCAGCAATTGCCTTTGAGGATAATCAGGTGTTCTCAAAGAACGGTTAGTTTTACTCACTGATGAAGTTATTTGAAATCTACTTATCCCCTTTAGCAATCTCTTTGTCTGAGGTTTTATGGCTGTGTCGTTAGGAAGAAAAGCACTTGGAAGTCATTTTTAAATAGTGTTTGCACTCAGAATACACTTTCAAATTACACTTAGGGAGTCTGAGCACCTTTAATGCCCTGGAAGAAGTACCAGGTAGCTGATTCCAACTGATATGCAAGACCTTTCGGGGAAGAAGACTAAAAGCATTACATCACACTTTCCTCAAACTCCAGCCAAAAGCAAACTACCTGCTTCATTTTTAAATTTCATTCTGCCTACCCTGCTAATTTAAAGCAAAAAAAGAAAGTTGGGGTGGGAAGGAGAAGAAAACACTTTTTTTTTTAAGAAAACACTTTTTAAATATACATCAGATAAGAAAACTTACAAACTTGGTTGTATGTAAACTACAAGACTCCCTCTTAGTGATTCAGGGATGTACCTAACACTGAAGGAACACTAAAGAACACTGAGAACGTTAGGAAATTCTGGTTCTTTTGGTTTTGGTTTTGGTTTTGCAATTTTGAATGAGGCAAAGCATGGAACTGGCAGAGGACATAGAGGCCGAAGTATGCTGAAGTTGGGTGTGAGGACAAGCTGGCTGCCTAGGCTAGAAAAGAGGCAGTGGCAAGAGTGACTAGGAGGGAATGATTGGCAGCCTGCCCAACAGAGCACGTGAAGGAAATCAGATCTGCTAACAACAAGCTCCCACAGACACTGGGTTTCTAAGCAAGGTACTAACAAAGACTCAGAGCAGGGTAAGCCTTGGAGATAATCAGCCCCTCATTTTACAAATGGGGAGAATGAGGCCCAGTAGCATTAAGTGACTTGCCTGAGGTCTCACAGTGAGTGTAAGAGCTGGGACTAGAGCCAAATCCAGATCAAATCCGTTAGTGAAGAGGATCTGACATTCATGTGAGGGATGAGGGGGAGGGGGAGGCACAGGACACAAAATAGTCTAGTCATTCAGGTTTGTCCTGATTAGGGCCCAGAACAGGATCATTCTGGATAAGGCCATGACAGATGACAGCCAGGGAAATAGGTACAGTTGACATAAGACATTTAGGGAGGGAAAACACACTGAAACTTAGAAATAGAGATCTTGGTACAAAAACGGAGACAGCATCCCAAACATAGAATCCCCATCAAAGAATGTCACCTTTCCACCAGCATTCCCCTTTGTGAAGCTCTCACAGAGATAAGCCAGGAGCTTCTATCCAAAGTCCAGACACCTGCCTTTCCCACGCCCATTTCCAGACCTAGAAAACCAAGGACTCCTTGGAAATTCAAACACCTAGGATCCTGCTGACTTGGGGTATCTCAGACTTCCAACCCACAGTAGGATGACAAATGAGGAACTAGAGAGACAAGATGGCTAACTATATCAGCTCTGAAGTATTCACTAGAAGACTCTATGTCAAGAATGATGTTGAGGGGTACCTGGGTGGCTCAGTCGGTTAAGCCTCCGACTTCTGCTCAGGTCATGATCTCACAGTTCATGGGTTCCAGACTCATGTCAGGCTCTGTGCTGACACGTAGCTCAGAGCCTGGAGCCTGTTTCAGATTCTGTGTCTCCCTTTCTCTATGACCCTCCCCTGCTCACACTGTCTCTCTCTCTCTCTCAGAAGTAAAACATTAAAAAAATTTTTTTTTAAAAAAGAATGATGTTGACACGTGGAACACCTGGCTGGCTCAGTCAACAGAGCACTCACCTCTTGATCTCAGGGTTTTGAGTTTGAGCCTCATGTTGGGCACAAAGTTTACTTAAAAAAAAAATTAGGGGTGCCTGGGTGGCTCAGTCGGTTAAGCATCCAACTCTTGATTTTAGCTCAAGTCATGATCTCACAATTCGTGAGATGGAGCTCCACAAGCAGTGCAGAGCCTACTTGGGATTCTGTCTCCCTCTCTCTCTGCCCCTCTCCTGCTCATTCTCTCTCTCTCTCAAAATAAATAAATAAACTTAAAAAAATTATGTTCACAATTAAGCAAGAAATATTTAAGCATTTAAATTTGGCAAAATACATAGAAATTCAAACTGACCAAGAAATTTTAGCCATGGCTTTAAAAGCTAAATGCTAGAATAACTATAATTAAGTATAACTCATAATCCTCAGAAGGGGAGCATGGCCTTGTAGAAACTTGAGGGGATATCTCTGGATAAAGTAGAAAATAATACCCCAGCAAAAGGCTAGCCACTATCTTTTTGTTTCCAGAGATATGGGTGGGCTTTGTGTATAGAAACCCACTACTCAAAGTATAGTTCAGTAACATTAGCATTACCTCGAATTAGAAATGCAGATACTGAGGTCCCACCCTAAACCTACTAGATAGATAAAAAGGAGCATGTTAGCAAAGACCCTCCTTCCATAGGTGATTTATACCACATGCAAGTTTGAGAAGCACCAATGTAGAATACTTTAAAGATGCACTGTATATAGCGGTACCAAACAAAATACCAAACAGGCATATTAAAGAGACAAAATACGTGCTCACTTTCTGTAATCGTATTTTATTAGGTACTGCTCAGACAGACTTCCAATGTTTTTTAATCAATTTGGTACTTAACTAACGACCATATGATCTAAATGTGGCATATATCTCACTTCCTGAAATAGAACACCTTAGCTCTAGGGCTTTCATGAATATGAAATATAAAACAGCTTAGTTGTAGCTCAGAGCCTGGAGCCTGTCTTTGGATTCTGTGTCTCCTTCTCTCTCTCTCTTTCTGTCCCAACCCTGCTCATGCTGTCTCTCTCTCTCAATATTAAATAAAACATTTAAAAAATTAAAAAAAAAATGAAACAGCTTAGTTGTTCTGAAAATGCAATATGGTTAATTTTATTCAAGTTCCCACACTGAGTTCAGAGCACTTTTCCACAAGCCCCATTAATTCCTACAGGTCCCTGGGAGTATCATTAAATCCCCCAACATCCCCAAGAAGCAGGTGCTTGGCAAACATCCAATCTCCAAATGAGATTCAGAAGGACATGGTCCTGAAAATGCAGTACCTTCCTGCCTCAACCTGACAGTGTAGCTTCTCAGGCCCAAACTCTCTCCCCCACTGAGGCCTCATACAGCTGCACACTCAAGTACTTCCCAAAGGGAGAAAGGTCAGATGTATCATTATCCCATAAGCACTTGGGATTCCAGCTGTGGAGAAATTAATCCGGTTAGGGGTTCAGGCAGAGAAGCCCTGAATAAGATCTGGAAAGGCAGAGGATAATACAAAAGAAAGAACCTACTGAGAGGCTTTTAAAAGACAAGAGGTCCCAGATATTTGGAGATTTTAAGGTGGGGATTGGGGACAAGGCTTGGCAGACATATGAGAAAATGATGAGGAGAGATAAGTATCCATCCCCCACCTGCACCTCAGAGACAAGAACAAAAAGAGCAATGAAGAGATCCCTTTAAATGACCTCTTTTCTTGATAAAAGGAAGAAAGAAAGCCAAAGTAGGGAGGAAGCTTATGAGCTGGAAGCAAGACTAGAAGACTCTCTTCATATTTTTACCCCAAAATGGGGGGGGGGGGAAGCAAAGGAGAACACAGTACCCATCTAACCAGAATCTTATTTTTAATTTTTTTTAATGTTTTGTTTATTTTTGAGGGAGAGATAGAGCATGAGCAGGGGAGGGCCAGAGAGAGAGGGAGATACAGAATCCGAAGACAGGCTCTGAGGTAGCCATCAGCACAGAGGCCGACAAGGGGCCCGAACCCCTACAGTGAGATCATGCATGACCTGAGCCGAAGTCAGACGCTTAACCGAATGAGCCACCCAGGCGCCCCCATCTAACCAGAATCTTATAGGAAGCAAACCACCCGGATAATTAATAGTCCTGTGAACAACCAAAGAAATGCAAAGGGATTCCTTTCCAGTTTAAATCCGTGCTGGACTGTAAGGCAGTCCTGGACCTGAGGCCACCTCCAGCACAAGGAGTATAAAAGGGAAAATCTCCAACAACACCAGTAAGCAGAGCAATATCCAAAGGGAGTTAAAACCAGAAAAATGCAGAAAATGGGATAGGGCAAGCCAAGATAGAAGAGTTTCTGTTAGTAGAAAGCAGAAAGATAAAAGATAAAGTAGACACATATGCAGGCACCCTTTGGGAGAGGGAAATCTTCCCCTTGGGGGAGGGGAATTCAGGAGGTGTGACTATAGGAAGTGTGCTCAGAAAAAAGGCCACAGAAGCAGAGAAAGTGCTGTGCTTAAGAAAGATACTCATTCACCAAAGGAAGGAAGAGGAAATGGGTGCCCTGACCAAACAGGGAGACCACCTAAAAGGGAAATGGGGTTCCAAAGAGGAAAGGAAACTGAGGAATGAAAATGTCTTGGATAGCAGGAAAGCTTAAAAGGATAGGAGGCATGCTAAAGAACCAAGGATCATGGCCAGGGAATGAGAGGACTTAGAAAAAAAATGTGTCCCCTCCGAGATTTAAGAAGCATCAGGAAAGTGGCTGCACCCTGAGAGCTGTGTAACCAAAAGGGGTGGATTCTGTACATCTTGAAGGCACCGGAAATAAATACACTCAGAATGAAAACCAATCTCTCCCAGGAAATAAGGTAGTTTAATTTGAGGAACTCATGAAAATGGGTGCAACCCCAAGAATACAGTAACTAGAAAAAGCAATGAATTCCTTTATTTGTGCAACTGCAAATATCTACCTTTACACTTCAGGATTTGGATCGCACTTTTTCAGTAGACTCTGGAAATGAGATGCACCCCCACTTTTGAAGGGCTGGGGAAAAGAAGTGGCCCCCGAATTTAAGAAATCTTGTAAAGCATGTGGGGCCTGGAGAAGGGGATTATTCCTTGGATTTATGGGACTATAACTCCCAAAACGTTGGTTACCGGACCCCAGATTTCAGACTCAATAATGGGGCAACCCCCAAAATTTGAAAGGGAGTGCATATTCAGAATTGTGGCTCGGAAAAGGGAGTGTCCTCCCAGTTTAGGAGGCGGTGCTTGGGAAATGTGGTATATCCTCAGTTTGAGGAGCTTTGGAAATTAAGATAAGCCCCAGGGCTGGAGTTTAAGTAAGGGGGTGCACCACATTTTCTAAACTATAGAGGGGACACTCCCATGGTCACAGAGGCTTGAGAAAGGGGTGTGCGCCTCAGAATAGGATGAAAGAGTCAATAAAAGAAAACGCGTTCCCAAAGCACAAGGCAACAGCAAGGGATGGTGGTAGAGCTCTCGGGGGCCACACAGCTAGGCTCTAGCCCTAGCCCTTACCCCCCACCCCCAACACGGCCCGCTCCGCGCCCCAAGCCCGCACCCCGCCGCCCTGCCCCCCC
>NW_027530847.1:130349-157234 GCF_008692635.1 Crocuta crocuta
CCACCCCCACGGCCCGGCCCCGGCCCAACCCAGCCTCAGCCAGCCGGCTTCTCCTCGCCGCGCCTCGCCGCGAGCTCACCTCACAGCCCCGCTCCGGCTGCGCCGCTCCAGGACCAACCGACAGAAGGACTCTGCGTGCTGCGCACCACGTGACCCCCGGGACGCGCCCAGCGTATCCCCCGCCCCCCACACACACGCACCATCGCCACCACCGAGTGACGCAGCGCCCCAGCTGCCCCGCCCTCGGCCCCGCCCCACTCGATCCCCGTGGCGACGGCTCCGGCGGGCCACGCCCACTGCCCTGACGCGCGGGAACCAGGCCGGCGCCCTGGTCCGCAGCACGAAGTCCGCACTCAACCAAAACCACTGAGGTTACACGAAGCCTGGGACTGGACACTATCCATCACCTGTTAATTTTGCCTCCTAAATGCATCTCGAAGCTTCTCACTTTACTCCATCCCATTGCCAACACTCCAGTCTAAGCCACCTCTCTCTTAGATGATAGTGGTCCTCTCCATCCCATTACCCTCTCTCCTTACAATCTATTCTTCACACACAGAGGTGGAAGCTTTTCAAAACTCAAGTGTAGGGGCGCCTGGGTGGCTTAGTCGGTTAACCGTCCGACTTTTGCTTAGGTCATGATCTCGCGGTTCGTGGGTTCGAGCCCCGCGTCGGCCTCTGTGNTAACCGTCCGACTTTTGCTTAGGTCATGATCTCGCGGTTCGTCGGTTCGAGCCCCGCGTCGGCCTCTGTGCTAACTGCCAGCTCAGAGCCTGGAGCCTATTTCAGAGTCTGTAGCTCCCTCTCTCTCTGACCCTCCCCTGCTCACGCTGTCTCTCTCTCTCTCTCTCTCCTAGAAATAAATAAAAAAAAAACATTAAAAAAAAAAACTCAAGTGTAATCACAGCCACTCGCAGCTCAAAGCCCGTTGCCCACTGTTCTTCGGATTGAAATCTTAATCTTCACGGTAGCCTATCAACCAGGCCCTTCAAAGTCAAAACCTGTCTGAACCTAACCTACCTGTCTCACATTTTCTCACATCCTGCTTTCCCAACATTCTCTGCTCGAGCCAGGTTGCTTGCTGCCTCGGGGTCTTTGCACTAATACCTCCTCCACTTTGCCTCATTAACTCCTAGTAAAGGATTTCAATGGCTGGGGTGGAAAAGACCTGTAGTTTGCCTCTGGGGAGCAAGATCAGAGTTGCAGCCACGCCAAAAGAGTATGAAATGTTTTCCCAATGGATTTGGGAAGTCCCAAGGAGAGGTGCTAAACAGTTGTTATTTATGAGGGCAATGAAGACTTTATTTTACATTGGAAAGATCAAGCAGCCAGACTGCACTTTGTAAAATGTAAATCCAACTATATAACTGTCCTGCTTAAAACAACCAATCTAGGGGCACCTCGGTGGCTCGGTCGGTTAAACATCTGACTTTGGTTCAGGTCATGATCTCACAGTTCGTCGACCTGAACCAAAGTCGATGCTTAACTGACTAAGCCACCCAGAACCTGCTTCAGAGTCTGTGTCTCCCTCTCTCTCTCTGCCCCTCCCCCACTCACAGTCTGTCTCTCTCTCTCAAAAATTAATAAAACATTAAAATTTTAAAATAAAAACAATCTATCCATTCACCTGCATTCTTCACCGTTGCTCGTCCTCTGGCCACACTGACTGTCAGTTTCTATGGCTCTCTCTCTAAGTTTCTTCTCAGATCTTGGGTCATTGATTAAGCTATTGCTTTTTGCAAAGCTGACTCTATCATCATGCAGGTCTCAGTTTATCATCTCCTCAGTGAGACTCTCTCCAGCTATGTTATCTGGAAGTGCTTCCCTCCATCAAATGCCTGCCTCATGACAATTACTCTCTGCCTTATCACCATTCATTTTCAACAGAGCACTTAACACAGTTTTAATCATTTCATTTGTTCTCTTGATTGTATTTGTCTATTTCCTATATTAGAATTAGGGACTATCTTATATCAACTGAATTATCAAACCTGACAAATAACAGATATTCAGTGTGTATCTGTGGAAGAAATGAAAGGGAAAAAAATGACACTGAAAAAAAAAACTAGCAGATACTTCTCTTGTTGTGCCCGATTCGCGAGTCCCCAGAGACCACCAAGGAGCTGACACCGACGCAAGTACAAAAGGGTCTTTA
This sequence comes from Crocuta crocuta, assembly GCF_008692635.1. NCBI lineage: Eukaryota > Metazoa > Chordata > Mammalia > Carnivora > Hyaenidae > Crocuta > Crocuta crocuta. The sequence continues at coordinate 132,505 of NW_027530847.1, forward strand.
TTACAAGCTCGAGCAGGGGCTCACCCACCTACCAGTGTAGTGGCAGCAAGGTGAAGCCCCGAACAATAGTGAACAGGGTTTTTATGGAGTTAGGGACGGGGGTGTTACAGTGCACACATTGTACGTATAGCATCATCACATAAGCACCAATTGCAATTGTACAGCACCCATGATAACAGCTTTGACCATTCAGTATCTGTGAGGTGTTCATTACTTTTGGTGGGACCCAATTATGACTTTTGAGAATCCTTTGAAAATGACCAATTATGAGGTGAGTTCAAAGGGCCCAAGTGGGGTTCAGGCAAGCGGTGAGAAATTGGCTAGTTTGTACAGAATAACTGTCTACAGTTCCCAGCCTTGACTCAGACCACAGGAATGTTTTTTTGATTAGCTGATCTGAGGGCGGTCCGAGGATGGCTTTAGCCTTGAGCAATCTGAGGAAATGGGGCTACGTGCAGCCTGAAGTTGCTCTTAATGGAGGCCTTAATCTCAAAATGATGTTACTTAGGCTCTTCACTTTATGTCTCAAGTCCCTAGGAGTGATGTTTTTCAAATCAGGCTTGACGAGGGCATTACTTTGGGGCAGAGAGCCGTGCTTAGGAAGAGGTTCTGAGAAACCAGGGACAAAAGCTTCAGTTGTGTTCACTTTGGCAGCACATATACAAAAATTATAACAATAGCAAGATTAGGAATTTGAGGACTAGAACCACCTGCATAAACTCAGCTAAGTGCTCCAATATAGTAAGAAAGACCCTTCCCAGGATCTTCTTGGTTTATGTTTATAAACATGAAATCGTTCAAATGTTAGTGGCTGTTGTAGCATATAGAGAATTTGTTGTCCCACAACCATATTAATGAATCCCTGACTCGATAGTCCCATGTGGATACAATATGTTTCTTCACTTATTATTCAATAATAAGTGTGAGTTGGGCACAAAAACATCTGGCAGAATGAGATTTAGGCCCTACTCTCAAGGATCTCAAAGTCTGGTAAAGAAATAATCACAGATTGGGGGCACCTGGGTGGCTCAGTCAGTTGCAAGTCTGACACTTGGTTCCAGCTCAAGTCATGATCTCGTGGTTCATAGGTTTGAGTCCCACATCAGGCTCTGTGCTGAGGGTGAGGAGCCTGCTTGGGATTCCCTCTCTCTGTCTCTCTCTGTCCCTCCCCTGTTCACTCTCTCTGACTCTCTTGAAATAAATACATAAACTTTTTTTTAAAAGTTTACACAAAAAGAAATCATCACAATTTCGTGATGCCAAAGTTGATGCTTAACTGACTAAACCACCCAGGCACCCCTGCAAGTTAAAATTCTTTTTGATTGTTGCAAGTTCAATCACTGACACTGTTGCCAACACAAGCAGAAGAGAAATATATTACAGGAATATTGAGGATAGGCCACCTGGGTGGCTCAGTAAGTTAAGCAGCTGACTCTTGATTTTGGCTCAGGTCATGACCTCACAGTTGTGAGATCAAGCCCCACCTCAGGCTCTACACTGACAGCACGGGAGGCTGGTTGGGATTCTCTCTCTCCACCCCTCCCCTGCTCACACATGTGCTCTCACTCTCTCTCTCAAAATAAATAAATAAACTTAAATCTTTAAAAAAAAAGGATATTGAGGGCCTAGAGCATGGAGGAGGGTAGGCTTGGAAAATCAGCCGGCAGAAAAGCAGCTTCACCAAGAAGCAGCTGCTTCTGCCAGCAGCAGCACACACTACAGCTGGGATTCAATCCTAACATCCTTTTGTCTTTGAGCCGCTCACTTAAGAGGAAAAAAAAAAAAAACTTGGCCAGGAGCCACTGTTGATTGGCCAATCTCAGGTCACATGGATTAGTCCAGGCTGCCAGAGAAAGAGGAGAGGAGCAATCTGCCCCTAAGGATATTCCCACAAATTGGGAAGGGAGGGGAGAGCTGATGCTGGCCAGGCAAAAATAACTTGATACAGGTACGAATAAAGTACCTTGGGAGTTAAACTTTTTCTGATTCCTGCAAAACCTGGTTTGCCAGCTTCTTCTAAACTGGATGTTCACTGGCTGCTAGTCACAGAACTCCAGTTTGCCAAATTCTGATTGAAAACCTGATCTTACCACTCCTTAGCAGCATCCATCTTTGGGCCTTAAGAGCCTCTTCAGCATCTCACTAGTAGTCGGTCTCAGCCTCCCAATTATTTCTTAGGTAGAGCCTTTCTTTGTACAATATAGGCATTCAACTAACAGTTGCAATTAGTGAATGAGTGAAAGGATGAATGTAAAGCAGCCTCAATTACACAGAGTAGAATCTCTCCTGCTAAGTATACAACCAACTTAGAACTCTGGCCCAGAGTGCCTGGGTGGCTCAGTAGGTTAAGTGTCCAACTTCAGCTCAGGTCTTGATCTCACGGTTTGTGGGTTCAAGCCCTGCGTCGGGCTCTGTGCTGACAGCTAGCTCGGATCCTGGAGCCTGCTTCGGGTCTGTGTCTCCCTCTCTCTCTGACTCTCCCCTGCACACGCTCTCTCTCTCTCTCTCTCTCTCTCTCTCTCTCAGAAATAAATAAAATAGTAAAAAAAAAAAAAAAAAACCTCTGGCCCCAGCCTGTAAAATGACAACTCTACCACGAAATCATCCATATACACACTGTATACAGCAGCACAAGAAGCATTCAGTAGCTACACAGGAAGTCCTTTCACTCCCTAAGCATCACGTCTCTTCATTACTTTTCTTCTTAAATTGTCACATTTAAGTTAAACAGCATATGGGAAAATGTATTATAAACTGCAAAGTTCTATATAATTGATTTTCTGATTGCTTCCTTCCTAGATTCGTCATATCTGGAGTATTCAAAATGTCCCTGGCTAAAGAGAAGCAGAACTAAAGGCCTAACATGAGATAGAATATTCAATTAGAAACTAATCTTTCTCAGCTTCTAGCAAGCAAACCTTTACACTCTGTCCTTATGCAATCCCAAGGTATTTACAATGAGTCTGTCTAGGGTAAAGAGGAAAACTAAAATAGAAAAACAAGCCCCTCAGCTGTGACTCATATTCAACAGACACCCCCCACCCCCATATACTCAGAGTATCATCAAGCTTCAGTAGTTCAGTCTCCAGAGCAGGAACTCAGGCATGATATCTGCAGCACCCGGGCTGAGTGTGAGAACTCAGGAAGCCGGAAACCACAGTCGCAGCAGCATCTGAGAGGTCCAAGAACCCTCACAAGGCGCCAGGGGCCCAAGGGAAGCAAGTTGAGTCTTGGCCCTGGCCTGAGGTCTTCCAGTCGGGACCTGATGGAAAGTTCTTGAGCTCCCCAAGCCTTATTGCTCTCCAAGTGAGGGGGAGGAGAATTAAGTAGGAATTTCCAGCATTTTGCAAGATTATAAGAAGGGGGGAGAAGAGGAAAAGGAGCAAACATTTTTTATTCTTGTGCTAGCTACTAAAAAGAATGATAAAATCCACCTGGACCGCTTCAAAGGACTATATCCTTTTCAACTCTGTACCTTGGAAGCCCTAATACCTAGCACTGTTCCCTGTAATTTAAGCATATCTAATACATATTTCTTGTGGGTTGAAACTCATGACAATCCTGAGATAAAGAGAAAGGAGGAGGAGTTTAGCCCTAGGGACTAAAGGAATGGAACGGAGGTTAAAGAAGTTGATTAAATGAAGAGTCTAAATCTGGTTGTGTTCCACTCCCCAAAACTTTTATAATTTACTTTTAAATAGGTAATGCTACGTCATATGGTTCAAATGTCAGAAACTGTATAAAAGGTATACAATACAAAGTCTCTCTCAAATTCTTATCCCTCATTGGTCCTGTTTCCACTGGTTAACCACTATTCTCACTTTCTTAGGAAGCCTTTAAGGATTTTTTTACGCCATACAANTGCGGGGCTCGAACCCACAAACCGTGAGATCCATAACCTGAGCTGAAGTCGGACACGCAACCAACTGAGCCATCCAGGCACCCCACTTTACATGTATATATTCAAATACAAGTTCAAAAATATATATATAACTCCAAATACATTCTAACCCTTTTATTCAAAAGGAAGCACTTTTTTAAGATTTTTTTTTCTAAGTAATCTCTACACCCAATGTGGGGCTTGAACTCACAATCTGAAGATTGAGAGTCACATGATCTACTGACTGAGCAAGACAGGTGCCCTCAAAAGGAAGCATTTATATATGTTGTCCTCCACCTTACATTTTTTCGCTAAACAAGGTTAAACACCCTAGAATCCATTTGTACAACAGCGTAAAAATAATTTCCTCATAATCTTGTTTCACTTTATTGCTGCATAGTATTCCTTGTGTGGATGTACTATAATTTGCTTCATTAGTCCCTTATTGAAGGAAAATTGGGTTATTTTCAATCTTTTGCAATTTATTTCTTTTTAATGTTTATTCATTTTGAGAGAGAGAGCATGCACATGTGAGTGGGAGAGGGGCAAAAAGAGAAGGGGAGAGAGAATCCCAAGCAGGCTCAGAGATTTCAGCACAGAGCCTGAAGCAGGACTCGATTTCATGAACCATGTGATCATGACCTGAGCAGAAATTGAGTCAGAAACTTAACTGACTGAGCCACCCAGGTGCCCTCAATCTTTTGCAATTTGAAAACAATTATCTACTCACAAATTGTAAAGCACATGTGCACAGACAGAATTGTAGTCTAAATTCTCAGAAATAGAAGCTATGAGCCACAGGAATATATGCATTTATAACTTTGCTAGGGATTGAAATTTACCCGCTATAGATTCCCCAAAGATATAACTCCACAGTTGCAAAATGTGTCACAAGTAATCTGTTACTTGTAATAATTAAAATCCAGCAATTTATTTATAGTTTAAGCAACAGAAGCAGTTTCAAAATTATTCCCATTATCTTAGTCTCATTTACTTTCATTTCTGGTAAGGAAAGAAATGAGTAATGTTCCAGTTTCTAGTTATAAATGTGTATAACCCCCTGCACAATTGTGTGTATTGTACATGTCAATGTCACCCCTCCTCCATGTGTCTTTAAAAGAGATATATAGATATATCAGAAATTATCTTGATGATCTTGATGTAGAACAAAATAAACATCCTTAAGCATGAAAGGACAAGCCATTAAGTAAAATATTATAAATTGAACATTTAAAAATTCTGTTCTATCCACAAATGTAATATAAAAACAGATGGTTTCAGGTATATAGGAAAATGAGACTGCGAGTGAAGGCTAAGGAAGTGTAACTCAAACAAAGAGGGTCCATTCACTTTATTTCCAGTGTTCATAAACGATGTTGCAGTAAGAAAAAAGAAAAGTGGGGTAAAAAAGAAAACCTACTCAAGCTAGAACATGGTTTTGGCTAAAATGAAGCCCAGTCTAGGGAGAATTACAAAAGTGATGATGGGGGAGGGGGATGCCTGTGTGGCTCAGTCAGTTGAGTGTCCCACTTCGGCTCAGATCATGATCTTGAGGGTCATGGGTTCGAGCCCCATGTTGGGCTCTCTGCTGACAGCTCAGACTGGAGCCTGCTTCAGATTCTGTGTCTCCCTCTTTCTCTGCCTCTTTCCCCCCTTCATGCTCTGTCTCTCTCTGTCTCTCTCAAAAATAAACATTAAAAAAATTTTTTTAAATGATGGTTTGGGGAGAGATTTTATTTTTAAAAAAGGAGGGAAACAATTTTGCAATAAATAATTCTCTTAATGATGATCATTCACAACGTTTCCAATTGTTATAAGCAATGCTTCATTAAACAGCCTTGTAATTCCATACAGGAGAAAAAGAGAAAAAGTGGAGTTGTGTCTGGCTTAATGAAAATAGTGAGCCAAGAAACGAAGGTATGAATATATTCGTGTAATTGCATGCATTTGAGGTTAAAAAAGAGTGATGGTGATGATGGTGATGATAGTGATAGTGAAGAGCACTAATAATTGATAGTCTGCTCCCCAAATCCCAGTGGATTCCTTATTGACTCACTAAGATCCAAAAGCTCTCTTCCCCTTCTTTGCTCCCCACACTTGTGCATTTGAAATCTCACGTACTTGAATTCACCCAGCCCAGAACAGCCCACGGTTCCCTTGGGCCTAAAACCGTATCTGACATCCAATCTGAATTCCAAATTCCAGGCTCAAAATAGCACACTAAAAGTCATCAGATGGTAATTATGGAGAAACAGGTAGTTCCAGGTACTCTCACACCTTATCCCACTTTTGCTGCTCTCTTTGTCTATATCATTGTCTTTTACTTATCCTTGCTACTTCATAAACCCTTTCAGGTCTTTGTGCTTTTTTTTTTTTAAGGTTTATTTATTTTTGAGAGACAGATAGAGCACGAGGGGGGAGGGGGGCAGGGAGCAAGGGAGACAGAATCCCAAACAGGCTCCAGGCTCCGGGTTGTCAGCACAGAGCCCGATTCGGGGCTTGAACTCACAGACTGCAAGATCATGACCTGAACCGAAATCAGACGCTTAACTGACTGAGCCACCCAGGTGTCCCCTTTCTGCTTTTTTTTTTTAAAGTTTATTTATTTATTTAAGTAATCTCTACACCCAAAGTGGGGCTCAAACTCAGGATCCCGTGATCAAGAGTCACATGCTCTTCAGACAGAGCCAATCAGGCACCTCTGGGTCTTCATGCTTTTCAAAGGTTTATTTATCCTAGTTGCTAAATCATCATGCCTCTTTCTCTCCTTATTCTTAAGGGAGGCTTTTTATTGCAAGAGGTAAAACAGAGTCAGAAACCTCTGCATACTTGGCTAAACTAGAAACGAAAATTGCCATAAAAACCCAAATGACAAAACTTGACAATTACAAGAAACTTGAATCCTGCCCACATTTAACTCCCCTGCCCAGAGGGCTTCTGTCCTCCCACCAGATGCCTTGGGGTAAGACCTCTGACTTTTCAAAGACCAGATGGGGAAATAAAATTTATTTTTATATTCCCTATAGATTTTCAAAACTTTTTTCACCCCTACACGCTCACCTTTGTCTCCCCTTCTTATTCTACTTCAAATCTTTACCTTACCCCCCCCTTTTTAAATATGTATTTATATGGGGCACCTGGCTAGTTCAGTCAGAACATGTGACTTTTGATCTTAGAGTCTTGAGTTCCAGCCCCATTTTCGGGGAAGAGATTACTTAAATAAATAAAACTTTAAAAAAAATTTTAAGGGGCATCTGGGTGGCTCAGTTGGTTAAGTGTCCAACTTTGGCTCAGGTCGTGATCTCACAGTTCATGAGGTCGAGCCCTGCATCAGGCTCTGTGCTGACAGCTCGGAGCCTGGAGCCTGCTTTGGATTCTGTGTCTCCTTCTCTGTTCCTCCCCTGCTCACACACACATACTCTCTCTCTCAAATAAATAAAAGTTTTAAAAAATTTAAAAAAAAATTTTTTTTTTTGAAAATATCTGTTTCAGCCATGCCTGGATGGCTCAGTCAGGTAAGATTCCAACTCCAGCTCGGGTCATGATCTCACAGTTCATGATTTCAAGCCCCTCATTGAGCTCTCTGCTGTCAGCACAGAGCTGGTTTTGGATCTTCTATCACCCTCTCTCTCTCTGCCCTTCCCCTGCTTACACTCTCTCTCTCTCTCTGTAAAATAAATAACCTTTTAAACAAACAAACAAACAAATAGAAATAAATAGAAGATATCTGTTTCATATTCTTAGAATTTAAAATTCATAAGAGTGGGGACTTTGTTTTGTTTACTGTTATATCCCCAGTGCATGGAAGAAGTACTTAAAATTTATCATGGATGTTTGATAAAAATATCAAACAATATTTTTGGAGTACTTCCATTATGCCAGCTATTCTAGGTTTCTTTACACATTTATTTTCTCACCTACTCTTTATAACAACCTTATAAGATTTAACAACTCTTTAAATGTGATGTCCAAAACTTTTCAGTGGCCTATGAACAACTGACTCTCCAAGAAAAAAAGAGCGGGTTGATTTTCAGCATTTGCAGATCTATCTGTAGTGTAAATACTCACACTGGGGCTGATTTCAAACTACCAGTGTGAGATCAACTGGCTCACAAAATTCCTGGACACTTAATAATTGGTTCATGAACTGTTACAAGCCCTCCAGCACATCACTGGCAGCAGAGCATGGAAGACTTTTCACAAATTAGTGCTTATGTATCTTTCCAAAGAAATCTTCTCTGACTTTTCAACTCACCCACGCAATCAACTTTCAAATTGTACAGAATTCCTCTCTGTGTGAGAACATGCCCTGCTTGTCTACACTTAATTATCATTGGGCAATGTGCTCTATATCTTAGAAGATCTTTCATCTTTCCTTCTTATATCCCAGCTTTGCATTAATGCATTTCCAAAGCAACCCCAACCAATTCAACAAATAGTTGTTAAACAACCAGCACATTCTAGGTGGGATGCTAGGAGCTGGGAGACAGAGAAAGGATAGAGATAAAGGAGAAGCAGTTCATGTTCTCAGAGTAGCTCACAATCTGGTAGTGAAGGCAAATGTGTAAATTGAATTACAATCCAATAAGAGCAATAATGAGAGATTGATGGAGTCTAACAAGTGTAGGCAGGATAAAGCCCAACTTCCTCCAGGAAATAAAACACAAACATCTTTAAGGACAGATATTTCTTAGGCACAGAGATATAGGCCATCTGAGACTTTGCAAACAAATCAAAAAGACAGATGATAAGGCATCCTGGACTCCTGTGTGCTCCCCAGACTGTCATGGGAAACTACTGCACTCCATTATTGCAGAATCTCCAATAGGATAATGATCAAAATCAATGAATAGATTAGAACACAGGACCTCAAAATAAAATATTTTTTAAAGTTTATTTTGAGAAAGAGAGAGAGAGAGCAGGAGCAGGGGAAGGGCAGAGAGAGAAGGAGATAGAGAGAATCTCAAGCATTCCTTGCACTATCAGTGCAGAACCCTATGCAGGACTCAAACCCATGAACCATGAGATCATGACCTAAGCTGAAACCAAAAGCCAAAATCAAGACTCAGATCCTTAACTGATTGAGCAACCCAGGTGCCCCAAAATCTTTAAAAAAAAATAAATGGGGTGGCTGGCTGGCTCATTCAGTAGAGCATGGAAATCTTGATCTCTGGGTTGTGATTCAAGCTCCGTGTTGGGTGTAGGCAATATTTAAAAATAAAATCTTAAAGGGGCACCTGGGTGGCTCAGTTGGTTAAGCATCTGACTTCAGCTCAGGTTATGATCTCATGGTTCACAGGTTCAAGTCCCACATTGGTCTCTGTGCTGTGTGGAACCTGCTAAGGATTCTCTCTCTCCCCTCCCTCTCTCTGCCCCTTTCCTACCCTCTCTCACTCTTTCTCTCTCTCAATAAATAAATAAAAACTTTTAAAAATTAAAAAAATAAAATCTTAAAAAAACATGAATACAAGGAGAAATATAATAATAAGCCAATATCTTGAGGGGCACTTGGGTGGTTCAGTTGGGTAAGCATACAAGTCTTGATTTCATTTCAGGTCATGACCTCATGGTTCCTGAGTGCGAGCCTCACATGGGGCTTCATGCTGTCACTGTGGAGCCTGCTTGGGGTTCTCTTTCTGCCCCATTTGTACCCTCTGTTTCTGTCTCTCAAAATAAATAAAAATAAACTTTAAAAGATAAGTCAACATCTTGAGGAATGTTTGCCAAAATTTTGTACCTGTTGCTTACCATCAAATCCATGGCCAGCAAACTAGGTATTCTGTTGATCAATCAAATAATGCCACAGGACTTGATGGACCTGTTTCAATCAATACAGGCATTGGAAAGTGTGGCACAAAAAAAAGAAAAAAAACCATTGGAAATGACAAACCAATGTTGGTGGCATACGGAGAAGAGTAAACATGATAAATATATAAATAATAAAAATAATGAAATTAACACTATGTGTCACCTACTGATTTATGTGCCTTACTTGTATTAATTCATTTAACTATTGTCTCAATTTGATAAAGCAGGTACTATTATTATCCCACAGATATTTCACAGATGGGAAAACTGAGACTTAAGACAAGTTAAATGAGTCACTCAATGTTACAAACATACAATGGCATGCTGGAGCCAGCTTCTTCTGGCTTGCAAGAGCTGATAAATATTTATTTGGTAGCTTAAAATAGGCCATAGTGGAAATATTTACATTATGGCAAACATTATGCATTAAGCTTTTTTTTGAGAGAGAGAGAAAGTTTACCAGCATACCATTGGTAGTCTTCGGTATTATTCCAGGCCCTAGAGATATGATGATGAACAAAATGCACAAAAGTCCCTGCCTTCATGGAGTTTATAGACTAATGGCAGGAGATGGGGAATGAATAAATAAGTAAAATACATGATATGTTAGATGATGACAAAGGCTATGAAGAAAACTAAAGCAGAAAAGGGGAATAAGTAGTTAGGGAGAGCCATTATATATAGGATGGTCAGGGAAGGCCTCACAGAGAAACATCTAGGAGTGTTTGGGTGGCTCAGTCAGCTGAGCATTCAATTCTTGATTATGATCCCAGGGTCGTGGGATAGGGCTCTACATCAAGCTCCATGCTGAACATGGAGCCTACTTAAGAGTCTTTCTCTCTCTTGGGTGCCTAGGTGGCTCAGTCAGTTAAGCATCTGACTCTTGGTTTCAACTCAGGTCATGATCTTGCTGTTTGTGGGACTGAGCCCCGCATCCACCTCTGTGCAAGTGGCACAGAGTCTGCTTGAGATTCTGTGTCTCCCTCTCTCTCTGCCCCCTCCCATTTCACTCTCTCCAAATAAATAAACATTTAAAAAAATATTCTTTCTCTCCCTTGCCCTTTTCCTCCACTCATACTCTTTCTCTCTCTCTAAAATGAAAAGAAAAAAAAAGGGGCGCTTGGGTGGCTCAGTCTGTTGAGCACCTGACTCTCAATTTCGGCTCCTCAGGTCATGATCCTGGGGTTGTAGGATCAAGCCCCGAGGCAGGCAGGCTCCTCATTGAGTGTGGAGGAGCCTGTTTGGGATTCTGCCTGTCTGTCTGTCTGTCTCCCTCACTCTCCTTGTGCCCCTTTCCCCCTGTTTATGCTTTCTCTCTCTCTCTCTAAAATTAAAAAAAATTTTTTTGGGAGGGGAGCGCCTGGGTGGCTCAGTCGATTAAGCGTCCAACTTCAGCTCCAGTCATGATCTCGCTGTTCCTGAGTTTGAGCCCTGCGTCAGGCCCTGTGCTCAGTGCTAACAGCTTGGGGCCTGGAGCTGGCTTCAGATTCTGTCTCCCTCTCTCACTGCTCCTCCCCCACTCACGCTCTGTCTCTATCTCTCTCAAAAATAAATAAGCATTAAAAAAAATTTTTTTAAAAAGAAGTTAACATCTGATTAGTGACTTTAAGGAAATAGGAAGGAGGCAGACCTGTACCTGTCTTGAAGAAGAACGTCCTAAGCAAAGCTTCATAAATGCCAGGGTTCTTATAGGTACCAAATGTGAATCGGGTATTTAAAGAACAGTAAGGAAGCCAGTTGACTGAAACAGAGAGTAAAGGGGAATCTGCAAGGAAGAGTGTGATAAGTATACGTAGGCATTTTTTAAAAAATCTAAACAAAAATTAGGTCTTGGTATTCATAGCTGTATAAATCAGAAACTAATAGCAAAAATAATAACTCATGTTTTTGAATGTTTATTGTGAGTTAAACACTGTGCTAAGTTCTTCACATCCATTATCTTACTTAATCTTCTTCATATTATTTTACTTCATCCTCAGAGCAGTCTGTGAGGCTGGGCAAAGTGGAACCTAACTAAGAGATTAAGAGATTAAGTAAATTGTACAGAATTACATACAATATGTAGGAGAAGGGATGAGAACCCATGTCTGTTCCTGTCTGCTCTACTCCTACCCTTCTCTACTAGAATTGGTAAGTGAATTATGTAGATCCACAGAGTTAATTTGAGTGAAGGGGTTTCAGTGTAATTGTAGGGCAACTGAAGGATGTTATTAGGTATGTGGGTGTGATTTGGCTTATGATTAGAAAAACAGAAAACTATATAGCCCTTAAGAAAGGCATTAAGAATTAACAGAAGCGGGGGCGCCTGGGTGTGGCTCAGTTGGGTAAGCGTCCTACTTTCATCTTAGGTCATGATCTTACAGTTTGTGAGTTTGAGCCCCACATTGGGCTCCCTGCTGTCAGAGAGCTGCTTCAGATTCTCTGTCCCTTGCTCTCTGCCCCTCCTCCACTTGCGCATGCACGCAAGGGTACGCGTGCATTCTCTCTCTCTCTCAAAAATAAACATTAAAAAAAGTTAAAAAAATTAACTGAAGGGAAGAAAAATGAATTAAGTAAAAGAATAATTTTAGTTGAGGGTAATGGGGAAAGACACACATAGAAGGTAGCATTTGAACTGGGCCTTGAAGAATAAAGATCAGATCCTTACATACCAGTCAAGGTCATGTTAAGTGGGTAAAAACCACATGTTACCGAAAAAAGAGAATTTAATATAATGGATTGTTGACTATATAACTGAGGAGGTAAAATGAGAAATCTAAGATATCATGGTGGTAGTAATTATAGGAACAGCTACCACTTGTAAGGCTGAGGAAACAAAGGGAAGAGATTGGAATTATTAAAACACACAACTTAAATAAGTAAATAAATAAATGAATACATAAAGAGTGGGCCAAACAGAGCTGAAATTCAGATGTCTGAAGAGAAGGTACTGCTTGGCAGGTGCTTGTGTCTCTAATTCAGAGGAAGGGCCCCATGGGGTTCGGACCCAGACCTGCCAGTAGGAGGCACTGGGCAGTCAATTCTGGTGTCTCTGAAGAGAGAATAAGGAGACTGGTTCTGTCTGTGAGTGTAGTAAAAGCTGCAAACTGATTGAGCTGCTGTAATGGGAAGGAGCGGCCACTGCTGAATTGAGAGGCTTTGCTGGATACCACAGAGGGGAACAGGAAGCAAGCGAGAAGGGGGCTTCCATCCTTCCTCCTGAGACTCGCAGTGTTCTTCTAGTAGTCTCTATTAGGAGAGCTTAACCGAAAGCTAGTAGGCAAAAGAGAAATATTGGCAGAGTCCCAACTCCAAAATCATAAAGCAGAGGCTAGATTTAGAGATGAGAAAATATCTAATAATTGACTTATCTTACCTGGTCGGAAGGCTTTGCATGGTCTGGCTTTTCATAAGCTTCTTTACTACAGCCACATAACCCTCTGGCAGATCCGTAAAGATGGCATACTTCCTCCTGCTACCAGGCCTTTTGCATATTCTATTCTCGGTCTAAACTGTTCTTTACCTATTAAATGCTATTCCTTACACAAATCTTCCTTTAAAATGTGTTCATAATACCATAAACCACTCTTGTAGCCTTTGTCACAGTTGTACATATTTTTACTCATTACAGTCTTTTGATTAATGCCTGCCTCCTCCAACTAGATTCTAAGTTCCAGGAGGGCAGGGGCCATGACTGTTGTTGTACTCTGTTGTTTGTTTTCCAAGTACCAAGTTTAGTGACTGCCACGTAGTCAAAATTCAGTATATATTTGTTCAAGGAAATATTTCAGTATCCTGAAAACAGAGAATGAAGCCATAACATGATAAGAGAAGTGTCTTAGAGAGCAGAGATCTGGGGCCTTTTTATTTCCATTTTCTCCCTCCAGCATATTGTTCTAGATTCTAGAGGTCCATAGAAGATCCTGTTCTTTTTCTTTTTTTTCTCCCTTGTTTTTTACTGCGGCAAAATTCACATAACATAAAATTAATCATTAGCCATGCTAATATGTCTATTTTTTGGCATTTAGTACATTCACAATGTTGTGCAACCATAACCACTAGCTAGTTCCAGAACATTTTCATCATACCAAAAGGAAATCTCATACCCATTAAATAATCACTCCACATTCTTCCCTCCCCACACTCTCTGACAACCACTGGTCAGCTTTCCATCTCTATGGAATTACCTTTTCTTTCTTTCTTTCTTTCTTTCTTTCTTTCTTTCTTTCTTTCTTTCTCTCTTTCTTTTTTGGTAAGTTTATTTATTTACGTTGAGGTGGGGGGAGAGAGAATCTGAAGCAGGTTGTCAGCACAAAAAATGATGCAGGGCTTGATCTCACAAACTGCAAGATCATGACCTGAGCCAAAATCGAGTCGGTGCTTAAATTACTGAGTAACCCAGGTGCCCCTGAATGTTTCCTATGATAATATGTGATCTCTTGTGTCTGGCTTCTCTCATTTAACATAATGTTATTGAAGTTCTTTTACTTTGTAGCATGTATCAGTACTTCCTTCCTTTTAATGGCTGAATAATATTCCATTATATGGATATAACACAGTTTATCCATTCATCAGTTGATAGGCATTTGTGTTGTGTTCATTTTTTGGCTATAACAAATAGTAGCGCTATGAAAATTAGTGGATAAGTATTTGTTTGAAAGCATATTATGTATTTTTGAAACAAGATCCAGAGTCACATGCTCTACCAACTGAGCCAGCCAAGTGCCCCTGAAAATACATCTTCAATACTCATGTCTATAACTAAGACTGGAATTACTGGGTCACATGATAATTCTATATTTCACTTTTTGAGAAACTTGCCAAACTGTTTTCCACAGGAGTGGCACCATTTTACATTTCCACCAGTGATGTCTGAGTGCTCTACTTTTTCCACATTCTTGCTAACACCTCTATTTTCTTTTGCAGCCACTGCATATAACTCATGTTCATGCTGCATAGATTCCAACTCAGATGTTTCACTTATATAAGGAGGTAAGATATAGTTATTTAGAAATATTTACACATATAATGTCTCTTTGGGCCTCCTCCAGAAAATAATTGCTAAGGACTTATTTTTTTCTGGCTCCGAAAAAGAATGAATGAGCCTACTAAATACATCCATTATTTCTGGGCTGTTCATTGTACAGGACCATTCACTCATATCATGTAATCACATGCTTTCATTCAAAATCATTGTGCTTTGATGCTTCTTTTGTTTGTCATCCATGATTTTCAAGGTATATCTCCATCTTGTGATGCTTCGTCAGCAGGATCCTCCTATTGCTAGATTTGCTTAAATCCCAAATCTTTTGCAATGCTATGTTTGATTGCATTTCTTTTTGCTTTCGTTAACAGATTTTTTTCCCACTTGACTACTGTTTATTTAGGATCCATCATGAGTCTGTTTCAGCCCCACAGCATCCTTACACTGGGCCCTATGGAGGAGGAATGGGAACGGGCTAGGCACTGACTGTAGCTTGAGGCCCTGTCCTCCCACAAGACCGACACTGAGTGTCCGTAAATGTCTGCCAGCCAAATGAACGGGTCATCCTTGCATCGAATCCAATTCCCAGAAAATAGTGAGGTTCAGGAGAGAAGTTACCTGGGCCCAAGAACTGCTGTGGGGGAGGTTCTGACCTGCTGTACTTTCCTTTCCTCCCCTCAGGGCAATCTGTTAGCAGATTTCTTTTTAAGATTTATTATTATTATTATTATTAATGTTTATTCATTTTTTTAAAAAATGTTTTATTTATTTCTAGGAGAGAGAGAGAGAGACAGTGTGAGCAGGGGAGGGTCAGAGAGAGAGGGAGTCACAGACTGAAACAGGCTCCAGGCTCTGAGCTGGCAGTCAGCACAGAGCCCGACGCGGGGCTCGAACCCACGAACCGCGAGATCATGACCTAAGCGAAAGTCGGATGCTTAACCGACTAAGCCACCCAGGCGCCCCATAATGTTTATTCATTTTTGAGAGAGAGAGAGAAAGAGAGACAGAGTGCGAGCAGAGGAGGGGCAGAGAGAGAAGGAGACACAGAATCCGAAGAAGGTTCCAAGCTCTGAGCTGTCAGCATAGAGCCTGACGCGGGGGCAGGGCCTGAACCCACAAATTGTGAGATCATGACCTGAGCCGAAGTCGGTCGCTCAACCGACTGAGTCCCAAGATTGTTTTTTTATTTTTAACTAATCTCTATACCCAATTTGGACTTGACCTTATAACCCTGGGATCAAGAGTTTCATGCTCTACCAGGTGCCCCCCGTTAGCAAATACATTTTTAAAAAATGTTTGTTTGTTGTTTGTTTGTTTTGAGAGTGGGGGAAGGAGCAGAGAGAGAGAGGGAGAGAGAGAATACGAAGCAGGTTCTATGCTTTCAGTGCAGACCCTGACGCGGGCTCTAACCCATAAACCATTGAAATCATCATGACCTGAGCCAAAATCAAGAGTCTGACGCTCAGCCGACTAAGCCACCCAGGCACCTCATTAGCAGATATTTTTAAACATTACACTGCCTCCTCATTTGCAATGTTTTATTCAGTTCTCTGGTGGTCAAATCAGGATATTTTAGGATATTTGTCTGGTCCTCTATGCCTGCTTCTACCATTCCTTCATTTTAAATATTACTTGATTTGTATGCATTTGTCAAATTCATCTATTAGTAAAGTTAAGATTTGTGCATTTTGCTGTAAAATTTACCTCATTAGAAAAATGTAACTATTAAACTCTAGTTAAGAATATGCAATGCTAGGTTGCCTAGGTAGCTCAGTCGGTTAAAATTCTGACTTCAGCTCAGGTCATGATCTCACAGTCTGTGAGTTTGAGCCCTGTGTCAGGCTCTGTGTTGACAGCTTAGAGCCTGAAGCCCACTTCAGATGTGGCCCCTTCTCTCTCTAACCCTCCCCCACTCATGCTCTCTCTCTCTCTCTCTCTCTCTCTCGGGCTCGAGCCCCACATCGGGCTCTGTGCTGACAGCTCAGAGCCTGGAGCCTGCTTCAGATTCTGTGTCTCCCTCTCTCTCTGACCCTCCCCTGCTTGTGCTCTGTCTCTTTCTATCTCTCAAAAATAAATAAATGTTAAAAAAAAAGTAAATAACAAACGTTAAAAAATTTTTAAAAAGAATATGCAATGCTGAGGTGCTTAGTGATAAAGGTACTGATGTCTATAATTTAGTTTGAAAAGTATCAAAGGGGCGTCTGGCTGGGTCAGTCCATGGGGCACTCAACTCTTGATCTCGGGGTTGTGAGTTTGAGCCCCACATTGGGTGTAGACATCACTTAAAGATAAAATTCTTTTAAGATTTTTTTCAATGTTGGGGCAAATGGGTGGCTCAGTTGGTTAAGCATCCGACTTCGGCTCAGGTCATGATCTCGCAGTTCATGGGTTCGAGCCCCACGTAGGGCTCTGTGCTGACAGCCAGCTGAGAACCTGGAGCCTCTTTCAGATTCTGTGTCTCCCTCTCTCTCTGACCCTCCCCTGCTCATGCTGTTTCTCTCTCTCAGAAATAAATAAAACATTAAAAAAATTTTTAAGATTGTTTTTTCAATGTTTATTTTTGAGAGGTGGGGAGGGGCTGAGAGGGGGACAGAAGATCCCACATGGGCTCCAAAGAGCCCAATGCAGTGCTTGAATTCATGAACCATGAGATCATGACCCAGCTGAAGTTGGATTCTTAACTAAGTCACCCAAGTGACCCAAAGATAAAATCTTAAAAAAAAAAAAAAGTATTGATAATTACGCTGGATACAGGGATAGACAGAAGGTAGGTACATAGATACGTGGTAAAACAAATACTACAAAATGTTAAATGTAAAATAGGTGGGGGTGCCAGGAAGGCTCAGTTGGTTAAGCACTTGACATTTGATTTTGGTTCAGGTCATGATCTCATGGTTCATGAGAATGAGCTCTATGTTGGGCTATATGCTGACAGCAAAGAGCCTGCTTGGGATTCTCTCTCTCTCTCTCTCTCTCTCTCTCTCTTTCTCTGCCCCTTCCCTGCTCATGCATGCATGTGTCAGTTCTCTTTCTCTCTCAAAATAAATAAATAAACATTTAGAAATGTAAAATAGGTGGTGGGCCCATATACAGTTATCTCAACTGATAGTTTTCATAATAAAATGTTGAAAAAATACTCCTTAATTCTTTTTTTTTAATGTTTTTTATTTATTTCTAGGAGAGAGAGAGAGACAGCATGAGCAGGGGAGGGTCAGAGAGAGAGGGAGTGACAGACTCTGAAACAGGCTCCAAGCTCTGAGCTGGCAGGCAGCACAGAGCCCGACGCAGGGCACGAACCCACGAACCACGAGATCATGACCTAAGCGAAAGTCGGACGCTTAACCGACTAAGCCACCCAGGCACCCCAATACTCCTTAATTCTATAATGATCTACACCAATCAGCTCCTTCCAGAAGATTCTGTGGCCACTTCCATCATAGTCTGATCCCATCAATTAATTTCATTTGATACAAATAAATAAACAGATTTAGAGGAATAAATGCGATAATGTATAGAAAATGATTTATAAACTATTGTCATTTAAATATGATATTATTGGGGTGCCTGGGTGACTCAGTCAGTTAAGTGTCTGACTTTGGCTCAGGTCATGATCTCACAGTCTGTGGGTTCGAGCCCTGTGTGAGGCTCTGTGCTGACAGGTCAGAGCCTGGAACCTGCTTCAGATTCTGTCTCCCTCTCTCTCTGCCTCTCCCCTGCTTGCTCTCTGTCTCTGTCTCTCAAAATTAAATAAAGACATAAAAAATTTTAAAATATATGATATTATTAATACTATGATGTTCAAGGTATTGAGCTCATGTAAAGTTTTAATACAAAACACTATCTTGAAATTGATTTTTGTTCCTTCAGGTGTTTCCTAGCTAAACTGGAAAAATTTTTTTTGAGAGAGGGAGAGAATCATTTTTTTTTTCTTTTGGGAGAGAGAAGGAGAGCACAGGGGAGGGGCAGAGAGAGAGGAGGGACAGAGGTACCAAAGCAGACTCTGAGCTGATAGCAGAGAGTCTGATGCGGGACTTGAACCCACAAACCATGAGATCATGACCTGAGCTGAATTTAGACACTTCACTGACTCAGCCACCCATGCACCCCAGAGAGAGAGAATCTTAAGCAGGCTCCATGCTCACGGTGGAGCCCTATGCAAGGCTCAATCTCAGGACCCTGAGAGCATGACCTGAGCTGAAATAGGGCACCTTGAGATTATTCCTTTATTTTGTACCCACAAATAATTCTGCAGAGTGCTGAAAATACTGAAGCTTCTAAATATTTGTTTTTTAATATATATTAAAAACTTTTTTTAACTTTATTTTTGAGAGAGGGAGCGAGAGAGTGCAGGGAAGGGGCAGGGAGAGAGGGAGGCATAAAATCTGAAGCAGGCTCCAGGCTCTGAACTGTCAGCACAGAGACTGATGTGGGGCTTTAAATCAGGAGCAGTGAGATGATGACCTGAGCTGAATTTGGATGCTTAACTGACAGCCATACAGCCATCCAAGTTCTAAATATTTATCAAATGAATGAGTAAATGGCATATTTCACTGATAAAACTCCAAAAAAATGTTCTAAATTCTATTTTGTTACAGTGTATTGAATATTTTGATTTTTATTTTTAGGCTAAAATAGTGTTTTGGGCAATCCTTTTGCCCATGGGATGGACAAATGGGTTGCATTATCATCTTATTCATTAGTGCCCCTTAATTTATTTGATTCCCTTAACTATGGGAGTTTAAAACATTGTACTTTTGTGATGAAATATTAAACTGTGACAAAAACATCAGTTGTTGCTTCCTTATCTAGTTGAAATGTATCCTGTTTGAGGAACAGGTTTCTTTATTGGTGATACCAAGCAAAATTATGAGAGTCTCAGTCCATGAAATGAGTGGCTAGTAATGTACCCCTGAAAAATATCCTCTTCTCTTAAAGACTAATCATTCTCAAGCTGATGAACATTCCTTTAGGGTAGGTCACTAAAATGTGCCTGACATTATGGCCAGTAGACAGACAAGCCTTTGAAACAAATGCCAAATTCAATCAGTAGATTGATTAGATAACCAAGTACTAAGGGGTAGGATGGATAGTTTCATACACCCAAATCAGGCAAAAGTCATATGGTGGCAAATTCATCCCATCTATATGAAGAGGTTTGAGATTCTTGATGTCGTAATGACTTAGGAAAGAAAAAAATGGTTCATTGTGCCTGTCAGTGGCTCAAGAATATTGCTAGAATCTATCAGGCAGACTATGAAACCATGGTCTTTGGTCCAGGTCAAAAATTCTGGCCAGAAAGGAACCTTGGTCTTCTGAGATAGTGTATGAATTCTTTTGGGATGTCAATCTCATTTTTTGAGATAATAAAATTCTTCTCTTATGGGTATATTTTTATAAAGAAAGGTTTAAATTTAAATATATATATTATATCTTAAATCTTTAATATTAAGTTTTGAGATACTTTGAAACACCTTTTAAAATTTTATTTTATTTATTTACTTTTAAAAATTTTAAATGTTTATTTTTGATACAGACAGAACATGAGCAGGGGAAGGGGAAGGGCAGAGAGAGGAGACACAGAATCTTAAGGAAGAAAGCTCTAGGCTCTGAGCTGTCAGCACAGAGCCCGATGTGGGACTCAAACCCACAAACTATGAGATCATGACTTGAGCTGAAGTCAGGTGCTCAACCAACTGAGTCACCCAGGCACCCCTAAATTTTATTTTTAAAGTTTATTTATTTATTTATAGTGTGTGTGAATGGAGGAGGGGCAGAGAGAGGAGAGAGGAATCCCAATTAGGCTCTGTGTTTTCAGCTCAGAGCTGGATTTGGGGCTCTAGCATGGGGTTTGATCCCAGGAACAGTGAGATCATGACCTGAGCCAAAATCAAATGCTTAACCGACTGAGCCACCCAGGCACCCTAGGGATACTTTGTATGTATAATTAAGTTGTAATGTTTAAGAGAATTTTGCATACTTAAGATTCTAATTAAATATGTGTAATTGAGTAATTGAGTTGAGATTTGTGATTTTAATTGGAAAGGTATAGGAGACTACATTAGAAAATGTTATGAAATTTTAAGACTAACTCTACCTGCTATTCCTTAAAAAAGATTTTACTTGAAAAATGCAAATATCAAAAATAGCATTTGAAAAATTTTTTAATGTTTATTTTTTAGAGTGAGATAGACAAGTGTGAGTGGGGTAGGAGCAGAGAGAGAGGGAGACACAGAGTCTGACACAGGCTCCAGGCTCTGAGCTGTCAGCACAGATAGCTNAGCATTTTCTGTCCATAAAAGTCATACATTGACATCAAAAAACTCACATTGGCAATATATATATATTTTTAAAGTTAATTATTTTTATTTTTATTTTTAATTTTTATGCTTATTTATTTTTGAGAAAGAGACAGTATGAGTGGGGGACAGGCAGAGAGAGAGGAAGACACAGAATGCAAAGTAGGCTCCAGTCTTCCAGCCATCAGCATAGATGCCTGACATGGGACTCAAACTCACAAACCATGAGATCATGACCTTAGCCAAAGTCAGATGCTTAACAACTGAGCCACCCAGGCGCCCCTAAAATTATTTTTGATAGAGAGGGAAAGAGATCGCGCCACTAGGGCACATGCGTGTGGGAGGGCCAGAAAGAATCCCAAGCTGCATCTGCACTGTCAGCATGGAGACTGACTTGGGCTAGAACTCACAAACCATGAAATCATTACCTGAGCTGAAACCAAGAGTTGGATGCTTAACTAACTGAGCCATCCAGGTGCCCAGGCCAAATATATATTTTTAAAAGATTTTATGTAGTAAAAAAATATTCTATTATAATTTTGGTTAACATATAGTGCAATATTGGTTTCAGGAGTAGAATTCAGTGATTCATCACTTATATTCAACACCCAATGCTCATCATAAAAAGTGCTCTCTTTAGTACCCCTCACCCATCTAGCCCGTCTCCCAGGTACCAAACAGATTTTACTTTCAAGTAATCTCTATACCCAACACGGGGCTTGATCTCACAACCCTGAGATGAAGAGTTGCATGCTAGGGGGAGCCTGGGTGGTTCCCAGGTTGGTTAAGGATCTGACTACGGGTCAGGTCATGATCTTGCCAGTCCCAAGTTTGGGCCCAGAGTTGGGCTCTGTGCTGACAGCTCAGAGTCTGAAGCCTGTTTCAGATTCTGTGTCTCCTTGCTCTCTGCCCCTCCCCCACCCATGCTCTGTCTTTCTCTCCCTCTCAAATATAAACAAACATTAAAAAAAGAGATAAAGTCGCATACTTCACAGACTGAGGCAGCTAGGCACCCTCACATTGGCAAAATATGTTTAATTTTTAGTCAAATTCTCTAAGATTATTATCTATTACATTCTGTATCCCAAGCTTTTGGTTATTCTGTGTCCTCCTCTCTACACGTTACAGAACAGAATATTCTTTTTTTTTAATGTTTTATTTATTTCTGAGAGAGAGAGAGAATGAGCAGAGGAGGGTCAGAGAGAGAGGGAGATACAGAATCTGAAACAGGCTCCAGGCTCTGAGCTAGCTGTCAGCATAGAGCCCGACGCAGGGCTCAAACCCACCAACTGTGAGATCATGACCTGAGCCGAAGTCGGATGCTTAACTGACTGAGCCACCCAGCTGCCCCTAGAAGAGAATAATATTCTTGATGGTGGTAATGATTTAAACCAATGACCTTCTGCTTCAATGACTTGAGAATAAAATGATGAAAGGGGAATTAATTTATACAGACAGAAAGTCCACGAGCCAGAGGTTTTGCAAAGTGAATGAAAAGCATATTGCATTTTTGATATCTTCTTTTAAAACATAAAAAATATATTTGTTTTAGAAACTGAGTTTTCCAGCTGGTGTTTGTGTTCTAAAATTTCAGTTTCACTCTGGTCATCCTTGAACAGAAAACAATTTAAAAAATATTCAGTAATCAAGTGGCTGAAGGCTTAAAACCTTCCTATTCCCAAATAAGTGTAGAGGTTAAGGTCAAATTTTGTGCTGTCATGCTCTCAAACAAAAAAATTAATAAGGGGCCAGCCACCTTTTTGCTTTGATATTTGCACAATTATAAAGTCACAATAATGAAACTAAAGGGGAAAAGAGAAGGCAAAAGTAACTTTTTCTGTTAGCTTGAATGTCTTAGGCTTCACTGTTTTGTGATGATTTTCAACAAAAAAATTAAGAGGATATGAATTTTCAGGAAAGGAGTAAGGGAATATTACTAACTACGTAAAATCTATTAATCCTCTAAGAGAAGCACCTGTGTGAAAAGTCAACCAAAATTGTAAAGCTCCTTTACACCTACATTCCCTTCAAATAATTGTTTAGCAATAATAGAAGTTAACTTTTCTGAGGATGAAATATTTGCCAGGCACTTTGTAGATATTATCTCATGTAATCCTCACTATAGTCCCACTAGGACTTAATTTATTTATGGAGGGTCCCCCTGCCTGGGTACTAGGCCAAGTACGGAGAATTCAGTTAGCATTATCGGCCTAGGGCAGTCTCAAGAAGCTTAGCCTAGTAATTATACTACCCGCTTCTTCACAAGAGGAAATGGAGGATAGGCTCTAAGAGATTAATTTACTTGTCCAATTACAAGGTCACACGGTGTTGAAGCAGCCACACGAACCAAGTTATCTCATGTCAGATCTTACCCTCAATTACTGAACTGTTAATAGACATATCTGTAAGATTTTTTTTGCTTTATTTCCTCGATTTTTTAAAATTTTTATCTTAGAGGAGAAAGCCTTATAGCCAAGGACCTATCCGCTGCTCCTTCTTTTTCACATCGTTGACCAAAGAGCAAGTGATGCTTTTATACAGTAAAGCGAGGTATCTGGGAAGCTTGAGGGGCGAGGAGGAGTCCCAGGGGAATGGGGGATTTTTTTTTTTTTTTTTTTTTTTTTTTTAAAGAAATGATAGTAACTCTGACAAAAGGCCAGACTATAAAATCCGGAGCACAAGCTGATCCATTGCCGAGGAAAGCATTTTCGTTTTTCATCTCATTGCCTTTCTCCACTATTTCCAAGTGTGTTTTGTTAGCAGTGCCTAGCCCACTGGTTCTAAAAAGCCGGAAAAAAAACTGGTTTTTATTCTACAACCATTACCCTCTAGCCCCCTACCCCTGTAGGTCTCTTCTCGCCTTCCCTCTCATGTGCTTTTCACTTCTTCACCCTCGGCAGATAACCTACATATATATAACGCTTTTTGTTTTATTCTATCGCCACATGGACTAGATTGCCTTATGGCGACCTTGACAGTCACCAGGGTGGGAAGCCCGGGGGAGGGGAAAGGCAGGCAGCTCTAAGAGAGAAACCTTCAGATAGCTGTTGAGGAGGCGCCACCGGGAGGAGGCAGCCACAGAACTCCATTCAGCGTTCAGCTTTTAAAATGATTGACACGAAGTGTACCAACTGTCTTTGCTCTAGCTACTTGCGCGGTCTCGCGAGATACGGAAGTCTAGGTGGAAGGGGTGTCAAAGGCGCCTCTCTGAGTGGGGGATGGGAATATCTGTGGCGCAATCATTGCGCGAGATTGGGCCATGGTTGCTCTGGCCATGCTTACATCTCGCGATATTTCGGAGGCTACGGTCTGGAACTAGGGGCAACTTCTCGCGAGAGCCCGTGCTGAGGGCTCTGTGAGGCCCCGTGTGTTTGTGTGTGTGTATGTGTGTTGGTGGATGTGAGTACGGGGAAGCAGCGGCCGCCATTTCAGAGAGCTTGCCGAAGCTGTCGCAGGGGTGGATCCTGAGCTGCCGAAGCCGCCGTCCTGCACTTCCGCGCGGGCTCTTCTAATCCCATTGTTTCTTTTAGATTCGCTCGGGCCTATCCGCCCTCGGAGCCCGAAATTCGGGCTGGGTGGTACCGCGGCCTGGGCCTAGCGGCTTAACAGTAGCAACAGCGGCGGCAGCAGCAGCAGCCCCCATCTTTCCGAATACAGGCACCCCAGGGGCCCGAAAGCCCGCACAGGTAAGGAGGTGTCGCGGCTAGCGTATTGTTATTTTTTCAGAGGTTTAGTTTTCTTCTGGTTTTGACGGGCACTCTGGCTGTCTTTAACGTTGGGGCC
>NW_027530847.1:157261-157712 GCF_008692635.1 Crocuta crocuta
AGGTTATCGAGAAATCGGCTCCATTTCGGTGACCGCGCCCTTATTTTCCGGTCGTGTAGATTTCAGGTTCTTGGGTGGCAGGGACCCGGGGAGGCCTCGAGCGGACGGAGACCGGTCCCTTAGAGGCCTGGGCCGGCCGCGACCTCCCAACATGGCGCCAGCCGAACGCTACCATGGCACACAACCCCTCCCAACTGAGGGAGTTTCCTTTTGCCCCTAAAATGGCAGCGCGGGTTTTGCGCGGAAAGAGGCGCTCTCGCTCGAGTCGCGCGCGTTCTGTTTTTGGAGTAAGTTGTGGCTGCTTTTTGATCATACATGTAATACATTTCTGTGCGTTTAGTCTTGGAGGCATTTTAGATTTAGTTACCAACCCTGGTAAAGTGCATCCTGCCACGTTAGTTATCCCAGGGCTTCTGAAGTGGTTTTTTTTTTTTTTTTGAAGTTTTGGGAT
>NW_027530847.1:157815-194081 GCF_008692635.1 Crocuta crocuta
GAATTGAAAAATGTTTATTCACTGAATTACCTTTTTTATTTTCAGGCGTTTAGAGAAAATGGCAGACGATATTGATATTGAAGCAATGCTTGAGGCTCCTTACAAGAAGGTGAGAAAAAACATGTCGGTGAGGTTTATATATTTCTTAATTTAGCATTATCACGAAACTACTGCTGAAATGTAAACTAACCTCCCCGGAGCCCTCTTGATTTATCTTATCAGAGATGCATTACGTGTAACTTACAAAAGTAAATATATGCTATTGATGTAATAATATTGTGCAGTAGTTTCACTTCAGCGTGATGAATAAATGCCCATCTATCTCTCTTTGTAGACTTGCCTAACGATATCTCACCTCTACTCCCATGAATTCACCTTTGATTCCAGTGTGAACTGTCAATCATAAGGTAGTAATTGAGTGACTTATCGCTGTACCGTGGTCCCCTAGGTAAAATGACTCAACTAAGAATTACCAGCTCCAGTTTGGTATAGCAAAAAGGTGAATGTAGTGGTTTGGGAAAATTGCAGGGGTCCAAGAATAACAAAGCATAACCAGTCTGTGGCAAGCAAATCTTTTAAGTTTTACAAGAAGAAATGGGTGAGATTTAAATTTTCTTTTATGTATGTATGACTGGTGATAGTAAATATTGAAACAGGCAGGTGATGATCTGCTCAGTTAAAAATTACTAAAATTCTTGGATCCCTGAATAGAAATTTTTTTTAAACCAAAGGAGACAGTATCACAAACTTAAGAGTCACTTGATGACAGTTTTTACTGTTCTCCATATTTTATTTTTAATTAGTCCCTGCCATAATATTTCACACTAAAAGCTACAGAGGAATTATTTTGGCTAATAGTATAGTCTTTGACCCATTTCAGTATCACAGTAAAAGTAAAGTGTCTTTTCATTCTTTCACCAGTTGGTGGTGAAAATAGCAGTATGCATGCATTATCACTGGTGTCGCAAACTGTAAGCTTTGTAAGTTAGCACTTATACGTCTATAACTGATGTGATCAAACTTTAAAAATAAACATTGCGCTAAACCTTTTAAAAATAATACATCTGTTTTGGATTGTATAGCACGACCATGTGGTACCAATATGGATGAATTCTTTTTAGCTTTAAATAGTGTACGTAGTTTTGTAATGCTTAGACTCTTGAAGAACTACTTTCTATTTTAATGTTAAGATTCTTGTGTCATAGTTTAACATGGATGTAATTCCATGTAAACAGGTATGGAAGTAGGAAATGTTTAGGCTGGACTGGTGGATTAATTAATTGACTTTCTTGGGTTCTTGGGAGTCAACATTACTAAAGCAGTGTGAATCCCTGTTTGCTTCAGGGCGAGATGTGTGACAGAGGTGGCATCAAGCTCTTACAGTCCCAACCCTCCAACGGAAATGGGCGAAGATCTCAGGAATGGCATCGGTCACAGGAAATCGATAGTGGCTGGCTGCTAGCATGGCCACTTGGGGCTTAGGCAGAAATAGAGCCATGGTACTGACCAAAGGGACCATAGCACATGGAATAAAACTCAAAACAGGACTTCATTCATGTTTTATAGAAATCCTATTTAACCACTTGAACATTGTAAATCTGGATAACTTAATATCTAACTATATAAGTAAAATTTAACATGTTAATATGCATTTTTATTTTTGTATCACGATGACTTAATTGTAAGCAACAAAGTGGTTAAACACATACCCATCTAAATTTTTTTATAGCCTTCCATGTTAAATTATAAGCAAGTAATTAGTTTTAAAATTGTTTTGTATTTTCTTATTCCTATTCCCTTTACCCTTTGACAACTTGAAATGTTACCACTTCGTCCTCATGATGTTCTTCTATCAACCCTGCTTAGGATGAGAACAAGTTGAGCAGTGCTAACGGCCATGAAGAACGTAGCAAAAAGTAAGTTATAAAAAGGGACCTGAGGTGGGAGGGGACCTTTATGTGATGAGATCTTAAGTTGTGTTCCTGTGGCTGAGCATCAAACTAAAAGTTCTCTTCAAAAGCTTTTCTTTATTCCTTTTAGAAAAGTAGTTCTTTACCTTTTGGGACAGGAAACTATTTGAGGACATGAAACTATGGATTCTTTCCCTAGATTTCAGGATATAGTGTCCGGGACCTTTTGGACACCTTCCCCATCCAAGTCTGTCCATGACAATCTGGATAAGAGTTCCTGTATAAGAGTTTGTCTTTTGTCTTAAATTTACTAACTTTGACTTAATATTTTGGTGATATGTTATCAATAAAACTATCATATCCACTGAAGATGGGTTAGGAAGAAGAAAAGGTTATAACCAGGCCATGGAAAATATCATTTGCTCTAAATCACTGAAGGAGTCAGACTGAATTATTTATGCTCCTTGCTGCTTAAAGGCCCTTTTTATAGTAACATTGTAGCATACTTAAGTACTTTTTAGGTGCTTCTTACATGGCTTTTGTTTGCTTAAGCTTTTTAAACTCTTAAATATACTTAAATAGTGAGAATGGAGTTTTTTTAAGTTGTGCTTGCTTATATAAGTTATTAGGTTAAATGAGTAACCCGTAACAGGACTCAGTGCTACATGCTATAGAATATAGTATAAGTTTCAATAAAAGCATAAGCCAGAGCCACTTTACAAGGTTTGATCCTGTTTTTGGAGATTTCTTTCAGCTCTACAATTAGTGATTCTTAGCATCAGTTGGTCGTGTTACAAGCATTTGTTTTAGTAGCCTATTTTGTGAATGTACATGACCTGATAATACATAATGAAAAAAAAGTGATAACATAGTTGTTTATTGAGCTCTTATTCTAATAAGAGCGCAGAGTGCTTCATAATACACTATCTCAACATCCTCACAACAACTCTTGTTTAGTGGATTGATAGAATTTCACAAAATAGATGAGAAAATTCTTAGATTGGATTGTGCAGCCTTTCTTATGTCAATGTTTTATTCTTACAATTAAAGTAATATAGTAATGGATTTAATTAAAATGATGCAGTTTGTGGAAACTGTCATATTTTATTTTGGTCGAAAGTTAGGTGGAGGATCTGTTACAGTTCCTCACTAATCAAAACAGATTGTGGGAATTAATCATACTGGGTTTAGTCTTTTTATGGTTTGAGGCAATCAACCAATCTTTGAATGGTTTAATGCTGCCTAGTTTTAGACCTTTTACCAAAGTCACAGTTTCCTAATTAATAGTTCTAATTTGCAGTTCTGCAATTCATAATGAAAACTAGGAAGGCCTATCCATGTAAATTTAAATTACCTAATCTAGGTGTGGGTAAAGATCTCACCCTGAGTGCCAATAGGATGAGAACAATGCACTTTTGGGCACAGACTTTCTTAGTTCGACCATTCTCAGATGTCACTCCTTGCTTCTAACTTCAGTTTATACTTTTATCCTGCATCTAAACTAAGCTCATTAAGACTACCAGGCTTATCCAGGAAATTTAGCATCAAGCTCACCATGGCTGATGCTTTATGACCTTTATCTAGAGTCTTCTGACACTGAGTAGATGGGTAATTTTCTTTCATTGGCTATAGGATAGCCAATTGAAGGGAATGTCTTCTTAAAATATTCCAATTACCACCTAGTATTTTAAATGTACAAGTTCTGTCAGACTTCACTCTCCTTTTAAACTGCTTAAATAAATGGCTTTTTTGTTCAATCAGGAACTTTTCATTCATTTTTCTAAAGAATTAGTCTTTCAAATTAATTTGAAAGTTATTCAGAAGAAAATATTTGTATGCAAGGTTAGATGAGCTATAACCCAAAAACAACATTCTGTTCTTTAGTGTTCTGCATACATTATGTGAATCAAAGGAAAGTGCCATGTTGCATTTTTCATACTAAAACTTGCCTTAAAAGCAATTGAGTATTGGGATGGTAGTGAGAAAATGCACATTCTGAGAAACTGAGACTTGACTAGTAAATGTTTTCTTTTAAAAAATAGTTTTGATTTTCAATCTGTACATTCAGTTGTATTCTGGTAGTGTAAAAGGAACCAAAATTAACACAAACCGGTTATCAATTAGCCTACTTTCTGAAGAACTTATACCCCTGAGTTTGGCAAGACCTCAAAGTATGCCTGAGCTTGCCTTCATGGGAATAGTGTAACTATTTTTGGAAAGTCTAAACCAGCGTCCATTCAGTTAAGCTCTTTAGGAATTACTCAAAGGATAACAATAAAATGACACAGTTGAAATATATTGGCTACTGTGTGTGGATTATCTATAAATTTTGGAATAAATGACTTTTCTATTTTTTTTTTCTTATTTTCCAGAGTACTTTGCATTTAAATTTTAGATCTTCTTACATGGAAGAGGTCAAATCCAGTTATAGCAAAACACCTTTACAGCAGAGGCCATATAACCAAAAAGTCCAAAGGCCCAGCCCAGTGGACCATTTACTTCAATGATGTTCAGTACAAAATTCCACTGCCACTAAAGACTTTGGAAAGTCCCTTTTAAGTTGTAACAGGATTTGACTATTAGTGTGGATTCTGATAACCCTTCTTTAGTTAACTTATGTTCTTTCAAGCTGCAGTTTGTTACGGAGAAGTATACTGCTCTCTTAAATTTTTGTCTGGGCTCTTATGAAGAGGATCGTGCTTCTGAATGTCTTAGTATGTTGTCTTTTTACCTGTCTGGGGTTGCCTTCAGATGTGGGTGGAAACTCATTTGTAAAAAGCTCTGGGAAAACTTTTAGTTGAAGTTAGCTCTCCATTTTACCAGTCCTTTCCTTTGGCAGAGGATGTTTTGGGCCTAATAAAGAGGTAGATTGGGAGGTTGGCTGCCTCTCTTTTGTGAGCCATCTAGGAGCAGAGCAAAATTTTATTTGTCCTTTTTGTGGGGGATGGAGTTACTTTTTCCTTTGTCCCCTGATTGATTATATGTAGGACTTCTGATTACAGCGATCTCACAGAAGTCTTAAGGCTAAGACATAGTGTCAGGTGTATCAGGCAAGAGAGTCGGAATGTTATCTGTTGCCCTTCTGGGCATTGCTTTGATGACTTCTATATAAATAATGAGTGTAGCCTAATTTTCTGTCATGTGCTACCTAGCATATACATTTCTGACAGTCAGGTGGATTATCTTGAAATTTTAGACAAAGTTTCTGCCTCCTTGGAAAGCTCTACATCTCCTTGTGATTGGAGTGTGGGTTTCAAGATTCCAGAAGGTGGGTGTCTTCATTTTCTATTTTCAATGCACACTAAGATGACCTGCTTACAGGTTCTCTGAGGCAGACTTCAATTGCTCTTGTGCTAACTTTGCTGTGATAAGGACTAAACAGTTTAATTAAATTTTCCAGAATGGTGTAGAGTTGTCAAAATGTTTTAATGATCTTTTAGCCACTACAAATTGACATTTTAGCGGAATAAGTTTATTTTGAAATGTCTTTCAATTTATATTGAAATATCTGAAGGCACCTCTAAAATTTGGGTGATGACACAGAAGTACAGATGGTAAGATTTAATTATGAAATGAGTGGGTGGTATAGTGGTATACTGTGAAGAATACAGAAATGACAGAAAGAGATAGGGCTGACTGGCTTTTTTACTTTTCAGAGTTTGAGATTTTATAAAGATTGATAAAGGTGTTGATCCTTGTTTTTGATTGTACCTCACAGGCTTGTATAAAGTGGCATCTTCCCTATTTTCTGGTGTACTTGTTATAACTTTGAATAGAAAATAACCGAAAAGCTCTGATCTAGGTATATCAGAATGCGTTTTATTGGATTAGTTTTATTGTCCTTTGTCATTACTTGTAATTTTCTCATGAAAACCAAAATATTGATGCTTGTAGGGCCCTTTCAGAGTATAAATTACTTATATTCATACTTGTAAATTGGGTCAAATTTGGCTCATGTAAGGGAAATTAAGTTTTTGTGAAAATTTTTGTATGTGGCCCACTATTACTTCAATGGTAACATTGTAATTTTTATTTTATTACTGTATCTTGTGGATTACAGTAAGTCTCTTATGTTGGACAGTTACGTTGGCCAAATTTTATTTAAAAGTTCAAGTTTTGATCTTCTACCTCCCAGCGAGTAATTTCTTTGTTAAAGTTGTAACTGACTTTTCAGGAGAGATCGTTAACAGTCCCTGCTTTCAAATAATTGTCAAATGACTGCCTGTTTTTAAGTAGTAGAAGGCAAAGGTGGGGTGCTATTTACCTTACCTGGGAATTATTTTTCCTTAAGTATGATTACGTATCATAGTAAAAATAGCAAGATAAATTTTTAAGAAGATAAAAAGATTTCTGACCATAAAAGGAAGTAAGCTTAAGCTAGCAAGATAATGCTAATTTTTTTTCTTCTCAGGAGGAAAAAAAGCAAGAGCAGAAGTCGTAGTCATGAACGTAAAAGAAGCAAAAGTAAGGAACGGAAACGAAGTAGAGATAGAGAGAGGAAAAAGAGTAAAAGCCGTGAAAGGAAGCGAAGCAGAAGCAAAGAAAGGAGACGAAGCCGCTCAAGAAGTCGAGATCGCAGATTCAGAGGCCGCTACAGAAGTCCTTAGTATGTAACTATAGTTATGATGATATTGGTTTGAGAGTCCATTCTCTGGGTATCCATAAAGCAATTTAACCCGGAAAATTTGCAGTGTAAAATTTTATTTGTCAATATGATTAGTTAAAAAGCAATAGATAGGATATTTGCATTGAAAAGAGTAGCATAGTAGAAATACAGCATGTGGACCAATACATAACTTTATTACTAAGCATACAGATTTTCTGTTTTTCCATCTAAACTGTTTTAACTGTATGCCATCTAAACTAGACCAAAGCACTGCAGTGCTTAAAAATCTTGATATTGTAGTGCCAAATATTTGAAAGCTTAAAGGTGTGTGAGCTATTCAAATTTTCTTTACTGAACATAAGTTTGTTTAAAATTTTAAAGCTCAAATAGATAGCAAGTTATAAATGTAATTAGCCAAATATGTAATTGGTTAATGATCTTGTCTGGCTGTTTTCAGCTAAAATGACAGACCATTTGTGAATTTGGTGTATGCTCCTTTATAATGATCAACTTGCGGGGCTCATCACATTTATATTTAAGGTTTTTAAAAATAGTAAAAGACTAATAAAAGTGCTTTGAAATCACTGGAAATTTGACTGTGGTTATGTAACAAGTTGGAAATATTTTATTACAGTCATTTAAAAAAACTACATTAATAAGTTTGGAAGAAACCTACCTACAACTCTTAAGCAAAGATTGAATCTAGTTAGCAGTCCTTAGTGCTTTACAACATTCTTTACTCTTAATGAACATACTGTTGTAAACTGTGAGAGTTATTTTAAAATTAACACTTTAACTTGAATGATTAGAGATGGAATTCAAAGACAAACAGAGCTTAATAAAATATTTGGCTCTTCACTTGTGCAACTTAACACTTCAAGCTTGAGTTTTCTCATCTTTTAAAGAAGGAGGTAATAACTGAAAAATTTAATGAGTATTGAATTGAGAAGAGAATGAAAATAAAGGACCCACATAACTGCTGTTCATGAAATGTTTCAGTATTATTTGAAGCTGTTAAAGTTAGTAAGACTTTGGGTTCTGACTCAGGTTCTTTAACCTTTAAAATTAAAAAGATTGAACCTCTACTTTCTTCGTAGCTGCTTATCTCATAAGCATTTTAAGAGCTGGAAGAGGACCACAGTGTTGTTTTAATTCCAGATGCTGTACTTTGTTTTTTGTCCAGTTTATCAAAAGTTACCATATTCATTTTTGCCAGAATAAAAAATGGGGGAAGATTACCTTAATAAATTCTGAATATGGTTTCTCTCTCTTGAGTGATGAAAATTTGGTCAGCCTATAATCCTGGTCTGACTTCAAAGTGAGGTCTCACATTTGGTTTCATGTGATCTTTAATTTATCCAGTAAATGTATATTCTTAACTATGGTAATTAGTGTGAATTGCAAAGGACCCATTTAATATGTAATTTTATGTGGAACTGCTTGCATGTTGCAGGTATGCAGAGAGTCCATGCAAACAAGTCCAAATGTGGATCACATACCACTGTTTCATTTTGTTACTCTTCCTGAAAATGATAGTAGGATGAGCACTAAGGGACATCTGACATGTCCCTTTAAGTTAGTTTGGTCTTTAAAAATAAAAGGTTCAGAAACTATTGGGCCGTTTTAAGATTTAGGATAAAACTATCTTAGAATAATTACTTATAATATTTTTGAAAACATTCTTTTATTATATCAAGTTCATAAAACATTTTTTGAAAAATGAACTTCATACACATGTTTACTATGGAATATTTTGCCACAAAGAAGTGAATTTCGACACGTAAACTGCTTTTATGCAGTCTCTGAGACTTCACTTTTCCATGGAAGAGTTGGCGTTTCATGATGTAAGGAATTAGCCCTTTGTTTTTAAACATTCCTCAAAGAAGAAAACGTGGATGAATATTGTATATGTACATGCATAAAAATATATTCCTGAGATAGGATCTGCAAAAATACACACCATATTGTTAACTGCAGTTATTCTGGTGTGAGGGAAGTTCAGGGTGACTTAATTTCACTTTTTCTTTAAACCTCAGGAATGTATTCATAAGCGTTTAAAAAAATTATAGACTGAAAATGAGAGAATTTTTAGAATCTTAACAATCTTGAGGCTGTAACCTTTGGTCTTGGCACCTCTCAGTGGTCCAGGATGGATAACTATACGAGCAGTTTGCCTGGGATAGAGTTCAGAGAAAAAGTCTCTATTTCCTCTTCATAACTGAGGTGGAAAAGAATCAGCCTAACAATGTTAAACTTGCTGGAGAGCGCATGAACGCGATCTTAGCAAGACCCTAACCCTGTAACTAGTGTAATTTTGTGTTTCCTTTTTAGCTCCGGACCAAAATTTAACAGTGCCATCCGAGGAAAGATTGGGTTGCCTCATAGCATCAAATTAAGGTTTTTAAACATACTTCTGAATTGTTTAAATTGTTTTTCAAGGAACTGATGTGGTGTATTTGTTTTGGTAATTTCTGAAACTTTTTAACTTTGCAGCAGACGACGCTCCCGAAGCAAAAGTCCATTCAGAAAAGACAAGAGCCCTGTGAGGTAGCTGTTGTCCCAATTTTTTTTTCTTCAGCACTTTAAGCTTTTATAAAGCTTTTCAGCATGTTACTGTTAAATTAACGTTTAGGAATTTGGACCGTATTTGTACTATATCTTGCTTCCATGGGTAGTACTGGTACACTGTTAAATCGATGTGGGTTTGTAAGTTTTCATTTTAATTTCACATTAAGAATGGAGTAGTAATTATATTAATGTGCAGACACTACATGTGCTCTTAAATCACTTTTAATTAAATATTTTAATGGTAGCTATAGAAAATTTTTAACAGACTTTGCTTGTCTTTGAAATTAACAAATTATATTGAAATTGGAATTAATAAATTTTATTGTAGTAGCTTCATGGGAAAGCGGTTGTAACAATCACAAGTTTTGTCATCTGGCTCTCTTTACTGAGACACAGTACTTCATTTCCAAAATTTTAACTAGGTTGACTTGTTTCTAAGCAGTAATCTTACATTTTTAAATGTTTGTCTATTTTCCTCTTAAATAAATACAAGACTTCCCTATCACACTTTCCATTTATTTTGGTTCAAGGAACATTTTGGTATATGGCAGCATTGTTCTTTACTGATTCTCTGAGTTCCCTTAAAGGGCACCTTTTAACTTTGAGATTATTATTTGTTACATTTGTTATTTGATATATTATAATTTTAAGATTTCATGAAAACCTTAATATTTTTAAAAGCTCTTTTTTGTAACACTGAGCTTTTTACTCCTTAATTTTGACTTTCCTGAGAAAAATCCCTTTTTAGTTCTCATTTTATGGATGCAGTGTAGCTTTGTACCTCTGTTTTATAAGAATATGTTTAAATTTAGCTGATTCCTCAAGGAAATGTACCAGAATTTTGTAGGTGGAATACTTTCAAAGTATTTCCTGAGAATGTTCAGAATGTGGAAAAGAGCATGTTTGTGTTTATGTCTTTAAGGATTCACTTAGAATCATAACCTTAGTGATGTTTTCTAATAAATGTTAATAGACACTTCTGTTCCTTAAAATTAATGAAATTAAGTTTCATCTCGTCTGCTCTTACTCAACTCGAGCACTTTAGTTCCCTCCATATGATCAGAAATGCTGTCAGTTATCAAGGCTATATGTAAAAATAATTAAGTTGATTCCCATTACTGATAATTTGTCTATATAATTTCGTGCTTTTCATTTTTGATTTATTGGTACTGTCTTTTTTATAACCATCAAGACACATTCTTTTGGATACTAAATTTGTATTATCTTAAAAGATTGATCTACTAAACAGCCAGCTCGTTATTCCATATATATATATATATATATATATCTCAGTAACTAAAAAATCAGGAAGAAATTTCAGAATAAAATAATTCTCATAACTTCCTTTTTAAAATATTTTTAATGTTTTTTATTTATTTCTGAGAGAGAGAGAGAGCATTGAGAAGGGGAGGGTCAGAGAGAGAGGGAGACACAGAATCCAAAAGTCTTCAGGCTCTGAGCTAGCTGTCAGCACAGAGCCTGACACGGGGCTCGAACCCACGAACCGTGAGATCATGACCTGAGCTGAAGTCAGCCACCCAACCGACTGAGACACCCAAGCGCCCCTAGTTCTCATAACTTCCAAGTATATCCTTTGTTATTGTAAAACTTTGACCATATGGGTTTGTTTTGGGAAATCATTCATTCCACTATAGTCTGATACTTGTAGCTAGTCAGTTATTTTTAGTGACTCTTACTAAACTTGGGCTTCTGATAGTTTTTTTCATTATTCTGCAGAAATTATTGTTTGTAAGATTTCTAGGCCAATGGACTTTTGTCCTTATACCATGTAAGGTATTATCAGAGGAAACATCATAGTAACTCATATTGTTGGAATTGAGTCAGATTGAATTGTTTTATGGACATTTTGTATAAATTTAGTGAAAATGGGCTTGTGAATAACAACAAACTACTTTTGCTAAAGTTTATTGAAAATAAACTTAAAAAGTTATTTTAAGAGCATAAGTTATAAAATTAATTTTTATTCCTCTTAGGGAACCTATTGATAATCTAACTCCTGAGGAAAGAGATGCAAGGACAGTTTTCTGCATGCAGCTGGCAGCAAGAATTCGGCCAAGGGATTTGGAAGAGTTTTTCTCCACAGTTGGAAAGGTAAGTTTTTAGTGTATTTAGGGAGGTTGAGTACGTGAGAAGTGCAAACATCTTTTTTTTTTTTTTTTTTTGCTTTTTTAGAAAGCACTGGCCAGAGAGAGGGGCAGAAGGAGAGAGAATCTTAAGTAGGTTCCATGCTCTGTTCTGATCCCCAATGCAGGGCTCAAGCCCCCAACCCTGGGATTATGAGCTGAGCTAAAATCAAGAATCAGCCACTGAACCAACTTAGCCATCCAGGTGCCCCAACAGAAAAAAATATTAATATCGTTGATAAGTTAGGTTGAACTAGAGAACATTTAAACATCAAATCTTTCATTTAGTAGAATTCACTTAAGGAATTTCTTGGGTAGCATTTCTGTTCTGCCTCACTTGAAAGTTAATAGTGTTAGAATTGATAACCGTTATCCCGTGTTCATCAGAAGTTAAAGTGGACCAACAAGTTTACTTACTTAAAAAAAAATTTATGGGGGGAAGGGTCCTTGGGTGACTTAGTTTAGAAGAGTATGTGACTCGTAATCTTCAGGGTCATAAGTTCTTGGACCACGTTGGGCATAGAGATTATTTAAAAGTAAGTGAAACCACGTTATCAGTAAAAAAAAAAAAAAAAAAAGTTTTTAATGGTTTATAGTGGATGATTGCATAAAGAGAACCTTGTATTAAGTGTGTTTTCTTTTTAGGTTCGAGATGTGAGAATGATTTCTGATAGAAATTCAAGACGTTCCAAAGGAATTGCATATGTGGAGTTTGTCGATGTTAGCTCAGTGCCTCTAGCAATAGGATTAACTGGCCAACGAGTTTTAGGAGTGCCAATCATAGTACAAGCATCACAGGTAATTTTTTTTTCTTGGTTGGGAATTGGATTAGCGGTGCAAGAAACCTGCTATTATATAATCATAAATTACTGGGTTAGATGTTCTCAGAGCAGGTGTTTTGGTTTTTGTTTTAACTTTGTTTTGGTTACTTTTTTTTGTTTGTTTGTTTTGTTTTTGTTTTGGTTACTTTTATAAAAGTAATTTTAACCATATTCTGGTTTTTGTGGGTTTTTTGTTTTTATTATAGTTTATTTTTGAGACAGAGATGAGCATGGGGGGGAGGTGCAGAGAGAGAGAGGGAGACACAGAATCCGAAACAGTCTCCAGCCTCTGAGCTGCCAGCACAGAACCCCACAGGAGACTTGAACCCATGAACCACGAGATCATGACTTGAACTAAAGTCGGACACTTAACCGACTGAGCCACCTAGGTGCCTCTAAGTTTATTTTTGAGAGGGGGTGAGAGTGAATCCCAAGCAGGCTCTCCTCTGTCAGCACAGAGCCTGACATGGGGCTTGAACTCACAAACTGAGATCATGACATGAGCCATGTCAGTTGCTTAACCAACCAAGCCATTCAGGTGGCCACATTCTGTTCTAATTCAAGTTTTGAAAAAACTTCATAGAAGACCTGAGACCTTGGTCTAGAATTTTATGGATTTGTGGTGAATTATTAGTTGAGGATAGAAGTGTTTGAGAGTATATTTGTTGCTTCTTTCAAATGGGGTGATTTTGACATTTTTAATAAATGTTAGTATTTTTGTTTTATAATGCACACTTATACAAGGTTTTATAAAATGTTAACAGTAGTTTGAACAGCCATTAGTTCGCATTTTTTGAAGGTAAGCTGTTTCAAACTAATTTTGAGAAAATCTGTTTAAAATGTCTTTCGTTCCTTTTTGCTGGTACTTAGAGTATTGTCTTTGGGAAATGAAATTACCATTACTAATAATTCAGTAAATGTGGAAAAATTGGTATGTATTATTTTATTATGAAAATATATTTAGGATTCTTTTTTCTTTTTTAATTTTTAATGTTTTATTTATTTCTGAGAGAGAGAGACAGTCTGAGCAGGGGAGGGTCAGAGAGGGAGGGAGATACAGAATCTGAGACAGGCTTCAGGCTCTAAGCTAGCTGTCAGCACAGAGCCCGACGCAGGCTCAAACCCACAAACCATGAGATCATGACCTGAGCAAAAGTCCCAACGCTTAACCTACTGACCACCCAGGTGCCCCGTATAATTCTTTATCAGTATCTATTTATTAAGAAACAGTTATATCTGTCACTGCTTGATAGCCTAGTTTTTTTTAATGGAGAATATAGAATTTAAAGAATACTTTTGAGGGGCGTCTGGGTGGCCCGGTTGGTTGGTCGTCTGACTTTGGCTTAGGTCATGATCTCACAGTTTGTGAGTTCAAGCCGTGTTGGGCTCTGTGCTGACTGACAGCTTAGAAATTAGAGCCTGC
The DNA here is from genome assembly GCF_008692635.1 of Crocuta crocuta. Lineage (NCBI taxonomy): Eukaryota > Metazoa > Chordata > Mammalia > Carnivora > Hyaenidae > Crocuta > Crocuta crocuta. The sequence goes on from NW_027530847.1 coordinate 171,288, forward strand.
TTCAGATTCTGTGTCTCTCTCTCTGACCCTCCCCTGCTCACTGTCTCTCAAAAATAAACACTGAAAAAATACTAAAGAATATTTTTGAGCAACACAAAAGTCGTGTTAAATAAGTCCTGTTGGTTGCTTTTCAAACCACTGAAATAAATACTCTAGAACTCCTAAATAATAAAGTTACTTCATCAGTTTCAATGGTTTTTATTTATAAAAGAGTAAAAAAGTTGGCACCAGCCTTGGAACCAGATCTGATTTGAAATTCTAGTTTCACTGCTAATAAGTTGTGTGTAACTAAGTTATTAGCTCAGGTCATATCTAAAAGATAATAATAGGTTCCTTTTAATATTTTAGAAGTAATTGATAGTGGGCATATATCACTTGAATGTATATTAAAAAATAGGCAATTATTGGGAAATGGGAAAAATTAATTCCTTTGATTCACTTCCTGTAATGGAGGACAAACTATTAGCGTGTAGACAGAGGGCTGAGAGTCCATAAATTAAATGAGGTTTTGAATTCATTCAACTTTTAAGCCTGCTTTGGGATATATACCACCAGACTGGTGCCCCAGTTGATTAATAAGAAAAGAAAGTTGTGTTAGAATATAAGTTGATAATCATTACTTTTGAGAAAGATTTCCTTTGGAAAAAATGACAGCTAAACTGAATGGTTTGGTTGGATTTTATATTGACAAATCTCCTTTATGACAACCAGTCAGTTGGTATACTGTACTTTGAGTAATAATGATTTTGAGAGTACATTAATTTTAATGAATAATGAATGTATCTATTAATTCTAGGAAACAGTCTTATTTCCCACATTTAGCATGTCTGGTATCAGTATGCATCTAGTTTATATGGCATAGTATACTTTTAGGATTGATTTCAGTTTATATTGGCAATACGATGTATATTGGCATATACAGTGTTTGTATATGTCTTGTATATAGACTTGTTAATTTGTTTTTTGTGGCAAAATAATATATCTTCTTAAAATATTAAAGTTTTTGTTTAGAAATTGGACATTTGAAACATTTTTTTTAAGTTTTTAAAAAAGTTTTCTTAGTTTGTTTATTATTGAGACCAAGAAGAGCACAAGCAGGAGAAAGGCAGAGAGAGAGAGAGAGAGAGGGATAGACAGAATCTGAAACAGGTTCCAGGCTCTGAGCTGCCAGCACAGAATCCGATGTGGGGCTCGAACCCACGAACTGTGAGGTCATGACCTGAGCTGAAGTCGGACGCTTAAGTGACTGATCCATCCAGGTGCCCCTTGAACCATATTCTTAAAATTAATTTGAACTCCATGCCAATAATCACAGTGGCATGTAAGTTGCATCAGTCAATATTTGTACTTTGTGTGTGATTCAGTTTAGCGTAATGTCACTAACGTTTCACATCACTTATTAAGCAAATCTAAAGTGAGTGGGATTTTACGTTGATTGAAATGATTTGAATTTGTGATGTGTGATGTGCATTTTGTCCGATACAACTTATAGGCAGAAAAAAACAGAGCTGCAGCAATGGCAAACAATCTACAAAAGGGAAGTGCTGGACCTATGAGGCTTTATGTGGGCTCGTTACACTTTAACATCACTGAAGATATGCTTCGAGGGATCTTTGAGCCTTTTGGAAGGGTAAGTCCCATTATCTTCATTGATCTTTAATATGTTCTTGGTCCAAATATAACTACTAATTCTGTATGTCTCTGCTTTGTCATGTTTCAGTGAGGTTAATACTAAAATGGGAAGGGCTGGTTCGGCAAGGTGTTTGTGTCATCTTAGATTAATTGGTATCCCTTGAGAGAAGATAAGATATGAAGAATCTGCTAACAGTGTTATTCATAATGCTGTAGTGAAATGTTTATTAGGNGACAGACTGAGCACGAGTCGGGAACGGGCAGAGAGGGAGAAACAAAATCCAAAACAGGCTCCAAGCTCTGAGCTGTCAGCACAGAACCCGATGTAGAGCTCAAACCCACAAACCGTGAGATCATGACCCGAGCCGAAGTCGGACGCTTAACCGACTGACCCACCCAGGCACCCTGTCCAGCAATTTTTTCAAGTCAACATGAATGATCAAGAGTTTTTCTTTGCAGAAAGATTGATTGATTGATTGATTTAAAGTACAGTTTACTCTGCTCTTGGGGCCCAAACTCATGAGATTGACTGACTGACTGATTTGTAGTATAGTTTATCCTCCTCTTGGGGCCCAGACCCCTGACCCCAATTTCAAGAGTTGCATTCTCGGGGCGCCTGGATGACCTGGGTGCTCAATCAGTGAAGCATCTTGGTCATGTCTTGGTTTGTGAGTTTGAGTCCTGAGTTGGGCTTTGCACGGACAGCGGGGAGCCTGCTTGGGATTCTCTCCCTCCCCCTGCTCCCCACCACTTGTGCTATCTATCAAAATGAATTTTTTTTATTTTTTTAATGTTTTATTTATTTCTAAGAGAGAGAGAGCATGAGCAGGGGAGGGTCAGAGAGAGAGGGAGTGACAGACTCTGAAACAGGCTCCAGGCTCTGAGCTGGCAGTCAGCACAGAGCCCAACGCGGGGCTCAAACCCACGAACTGCGAGATCATGACCTGGGCGAAAGTTGGACACTTAACCGACTAAGCCACCCGGGCACCCCCAAAATGAATTTTTAAAAAAAATCAGTCATATTCTACCTGATGAGCCAGCCAGGTGCTCCTTGGTTGGTGTTTTTTGGATGCTTCGGTTTTGGTTTTATGAAAAATTCAGAGTATGTAGAACAGCTTCTTCAGTAAATTAAGAAGTTAGATTGGTTCCTGTTCAGTTGGTCCTCATTTTATTTATTTATATTTTAACGTTTGTTTATTTTGAGAGAGATGGAAAGAGCATGAATCCCAAGTAGGCTCTACAGTGAGAGTGAGTAACATGACACGGGGCTTAAACTCTCAACCATTATGTATGACCTGAGTGAGCTGAGATCAGGCAGATGCTTAACCAACTGAGCCACCCAGGTGTCCCAGTTGGTCCTTATTTTAGAATGAAAGTTTTTTTATATTTTATGTTTTTATTTAAGAAAAGATTTTTATATCTTTTTATTTATTTTTGTGAGAGATAGTGTGACCAGGGTAGGAACAAAGAGAAGAGGACACCGGATTCTAAAACAGGCTCCAGGCTCTGAGCTGTCAGCAGAGAGCCCAATGCAGGGCTTGAATTCATGAACCATGAGATGATGACCTGAGCAGAAGTCAGACACCCAACCAACTGAGCCACCCAGGCCTTCCTAGAATGAACATTTTTATTTTAGAGTAAATGTTAATACTAGTAAGTTGTGCTCTGGTTTAAAAGAATCATTATGTGGCCATGAATAAAAGTGTTGTACACTCTTTATCCACTACTAGTTTTCCATTGCCTTTGGATAGAATTTTTATTTTCTTTTTACTATCCTCCTTCAACTCCTTTGTTAAACATAATTATTATTTACTTTTTTTTTTAGCAGTTTATTGTCAAGTTGGTTTCCATAGTAAACTGTTTTAAGAGTAATGGTAAAAGTTGGGTCTTGATTGTGGTGTTTTATTGGAAATCTACACATCCTAATGGTGTGCAAATCCTAATATTTAATTTTGGCCAGTCATTACAAAATTAATGCATCCTAAAATTACTAGAACATGTAGAAATAGAACATAGGTGTGTTGTATTTTTCATGCTTGCTGCATATGAACAACTTTATCAGGATATTATGAAGTTGTAGTGTGCAAACCACAGAGTTCATCCATTTAAAGCATACGATTCATGGCCTTTTTATGTGTTCACAGAGTTGTGCCATGATCAACTATATTGAGTATTGAGTGTAGTTATTCCAACATCTTGGGCAGTTTATCATGTCTGATCTTTTTTGATAATTAACGCTTAGTGTTTTAAGCATAATGGTGGAAAGGAAGAAAAATGTTAATTATTTTTAATATCTGATCATAGCTTACAAGGGTATTTGGGTTTTTAGTGGTTTCCTTTTGAGTCAGAAGACTAAGATCATACTTTCCTCCCCGCCCTGTTCCACAGTGCATATCTTCTTGTTGGGGAAATTTAGGCTTTCAGAAGATTTTTTTAGAAATGAGAGGTTGTGATGTATTTTCAATTCTTTGCTTTTTTTTTTTTTTTTTTTTTTTAAATCTGAGAGAGCACAAACAGAAGGGGAGAGAAAAATCTTAAGTGGGCTTCACACCTAGCTTTGAGCCTGACACAGGGCTCAATCCCTTGTTCCTGGGATGACAGCCTAAGGCGAAATCAGTAGTTGCTCAACATACTGAGCCACCCAGGAGCCCCTCAGTTTCAGGGGTGGGGATGAGGTTCGTTTTTGTTTTGCTTTTTTTTTTTTTTTTTAAGTTTATTTACTTTGAGATTGAGTGAGGGGAGGGGTCAGAGAGGGAGAGAATCTCAGACAAGCTCTCTGCACTGCTAGTGCAGAGCCCAGTGTGGGGCTCAAAATCATGTAACTGTGAGTGAGGTTATAATATACTGAGCCAAAACCAAGAATTGGATGGTTAACTGAATGAGCCGCCCAGGTGTCATGAAATTTTTTTTTTTAAATCATGTTTTCAGGGAATAAAATGCTTTTGTTTCCCTGTTTTCACTTAAATAATAATTATGATTTTCATTTTTAGATTGAAAGTATCCAACTCATGATGGATAGTGAAACAGGTCGATCCAAGGGATATGGATTTATTACGGTAAGCAATTACCATGATTAACATCATAATGTGAAGGTTTTAAAGCTAAGTAGTGTAGGTAAATCTTGTTAATTATGACAGTGGGGAAAGGGACATTGTAGCTATAAGTGTTTACCAAAATGTTGATTTTTAGCCAGTTGCTTATCTGTATATGGTCAATTTCCATAGCTAAATCTTTGTGTAATTGAAGTTTATGATCCTGTAATGAGTTCTTCAGTCTCTAATACTTATTACACTTTTTTGTCAGTTGAATGAAAGTTTCTTGAAATTCTGTTTTACTTAAAATTCTTTCTATATGTCATCGTCTCACAACCATGATCAGAATTGTCTTATTAAGTTTTTGTGGCTAACCAGCATAGCCCATTCCCTGATGAGAATAGAGTTGTGATGTGGCACCCGGAGTAATTGTGAATGGAAGTGCCCTTTTAAAAGTAAATTCTCTTCTGTATTATTTTCTAATGGAATTCAGTTACATCATTATAGATCTTCAGAAGGTTCTGGAAACTATTTCTAGAGCAAAATGCAGATTGTCATGATAGCTGCTCTTATTTAAAAAAAATTTTTTTTTAAGGTTTATTTGTTTTTGAAAGACCTTGACAGGGAAAGGGGAGAGAGGGAGGGAGATACAGAATCCAAAGCAGGCTCCATGCTTTTAGCTATCAGCACAGAGCCTGATGAAGGGCTCAAATGCATGGACTGCAAGTGAGACTAAGATCTGAGCTGAGGTTGGATGCTTAACTGAATGAACCACTCATGTGCCCCTAAAAATGTGTAACATATAAATAGGTCCAAGGTCTAATCAAGAAATTATAATTGTATTGTGTCCAAATTTCAGTAAAATTTTAAATGTTTCTTAGTGATAAATTTTATGTCATTGGGATTTTATCTTTCTGAATATACACTAGTGAAGGGAGAAGAGTTATTTATAAAGCTGCTAAGTCACTGTTTTTAAACTAACTTTTTATTTTGCTTCTATTAACATTAGTGTGGTTATTTTCCTGTGTGTGACCAATAGACTTTATGTCTCATTTCTACTAAATATTTCATTATATGTCTCCCCTAAAATATTTTATTTTTTTAAGAGAAACAACTTTTTTTTTTTTTTTAATTTATTTTTGAGAGAGAGAGAGCACAGTGCAGAGAGAGAGGGAGTCACAGACTGAAACAGGCTCCAGGCTCTGAGCTGGCAGTCAGCACAGAGCCCAATGCGGGGCTCGAACCCACGAACCGCGAGATCATGACCTGAGCGAAAGTCGGACGCTTGACTGACTAAGCCACTCAGGCGCCCCTCCCCTAAAATATTTAAAAAAAATTTTTTTAATTTATTTTTGAGAGAGAGAGAGCACAGTGCAGAGAGAGAGGGAGACATAGAATCTGAAGCAGGTTCCCGACGTGGGGCTCAAACCCACAAACTGTGAGATCACGACCTGAGCTGAAGTCAGATACTCAACTAACTGAGCCACCCAGGCGTCCCTAAAATATTTTTTTTATGTGATAGGTTTGATGCTTGAATATTTGGTTAGTGGTGGGCACATTTTTGCTAGAAATCCTACTAAATGTCAGCTAAACCATGAAGGCCTATTTTGTAAAGCTTTTTATTAAAAACATTTTTTAAATGTTTTTTTAATATTTGGGACAGAGACCAACTGTGAGTTGGTGAAGGGTGGTTGCAGAGAGAGAGAGGGAGACACAGTGTCTGAGTCAGGCTCCCGGCTCTGAGCTGTCAGCACAGAGCCCAGTGCAGAGCTCAAACCATCAAGCTGAAACAATGACCTGAGTTGAAGTCTGATGCTTAACCAACTGAGCCACCCAGGTGCCCTTAAAAACGTTTTTAATATCAAATACACATATGCTATTTACTAAGAGTTCATGATCTGGGTACAAAGCTAGATTTTGTAAATTTTCAAGATTCTGTGTATTGGTATATGTATTCTGTTTTATAATTCTCTGCAATTCTTCCTGTCTCTGTAAAAGAAAAAACAATTATTTTGCAACATACTGGTAAAATACTAAGCTCTGGAATTGATGAAAGTATTTTTTCCTTCCATTAAGTGAAAATCAGAGTGCACATCAGTTTGTGTTTGCATCTAGGAAATCTAAGAATTTTCATGATGTTACTGGCAATAAAATGACCCAGGATTTTATACTAAAAATAATGGTTGAGTGATTTAATTTTTCTAAATAGTTCTTTTTTTGAAGAGAAGAAAGCACCATACTTAGCATTTTAAAATTTGTTTTGAAGTTTGAAAAATACACATTTTGTTATTAAGATTTCATATTTCCAAGGATAGTTGCCATTACATGGTAATTTCTTGGAGTCGAAACCATCACATCGAGAACGCCAATTTGCATGAGCTTGTGGTTTGATCCTATAGGTTATATTATATAAAGTTAGAAATTTGCACTTTATCATCCACACTGTTGGTGGGATAATACTAAACTTAATAAGCAAGTATTCCTTCATCTTCAGTATAATCTTCTTGTGAACTAATATACGGGACTTTTTATCCTCCTCTCAATTACACAGTTTTCTGATTCAGAATGTGCCAAGAAGGCTTTGGAACAACTTAATGGATTTGAACTAGCAGGAAGACCAATGAAAGTTGGTCATGTTACTGAACGTACTGATGCTTCCAGTGCCAGCTCATTTTTGGACAGTGATGAACTGGAAAGGACTGGAATTGACTTGGGAACAACTGGTCGTCTCCAATTAATGGCAAGACTCGCAGAGGGTAAGTTTTTTCTTGTGTTGGAAGATTTATTGTTGGTATAGTAATGAGAAAGGTAACCCATACAGACTAATAAGTGAAACAGTATATTTTTTCTTATTTTGGAACTGACCTTATCTATCCTTGGGTGGTATATGTAGTTTTATAGATGAAGTTATTACCTTAAAAGTTCTAACGGAATCTAGTTTATGGTGGTGCCTATTGAGAGCCATAGCATACGTTATGTGATTCCTTTTGCTTTCTTTTTTTCTTTTTAAAGTTTAATTATTTTTGAGGGAGTGCACAAGCAGGGGAGGGCCAGAGAGATGGGGAGACACAGAATCAGAAGCAAGCTCCAGACTCTGAGGTATCAGCACAGAGCCTAAGACCAGGCTGAAACTCACAAGCCGTGAGATCATGACCTAAGCCAATGTCAGATGTTCAGCCAACTGAGCCTATCCAGGCGCCTCATCCTTTTGCTCTCTTACAATAATTATAATCCTCATACTTAATACATTTAGTGGCAGCTATCATACTATGTTTTTCATATAAATGCCTTTTTTTTTTAAATTAAACATTTTTTTTTAATGTTTATTTTTGAGATAGAGGGAGACATAGACTCTGAGGCAGGCTTCAGACTCCGATGAGCTGTCAGCACAGAGCCCAACGCAGGGCTCGAACTCCCAAACTCAAGATCATGACATCTGAGCCAAACTTAGACTCTTAACTGACTGAGCTAACAAGGTGCACCCCCTCCCGCAGTTTTCTTTTCTTTTCTTTTCTTTTTTTAAATTTTTTTTTTTTTTAAATGTTTTATTTATTTCTAGGAGAGAGCGGGGCTCGAACCCACGAACCGCGAGATCATGACCCAAGCGAAAGTCAGACGCTTAACCGACTAAGCCACCCAGGCGCCCCTCTTTTTTTTTTTTTTTAAAGCAAGAAAGCAGGAGTGGGGGAGAGCAAGAATCCCAAGCAGGCTGTGCACACTGCCAGCGTGGAGCCAGATGTAGAGTTTGAACTCAAAAACCTAGAATTCATGAACTGAGCTGAAGTCTGGTCATGTAATCTCCTGAGACACCCAGGCACTTCTGCTTGTAAATAATGTTTTGTGACATGAATTTGGTAGTAGTGAGCACCCAGAAAACTGAGTTTTCTGCCCTTAACATAACAAGGACTTATGTGTTCTTTTAATACAGGTACAGGTTTGCAGATCCCACCAGCAGCACAGCAGGCTCTACAGATGAGTGGCTCTTTGGCATTTGGTGCTGTGGCAGGTAGGAATTGAATCTTTTCTAATTTGAAATCACTGTTTTTTCACCTAATTCGAAAATTTGCCAAATTTTTGCATTTAAAAGGACTTAACTGAGAATTCAATTCATCAAGTACTTTTAACCTATAAATTTCATGGAAATGGAGAGTTAATCAGTAATCCTAATAGGCTGTTAGAGCATTTTTGAACCCTACATAACAATTTTTAGTTTGAGATTGCCTGCAAGTTAGAAATTTTTAAATGTGACTTTTCTTGACCAGCAAGTTTGTATTGTTTCAAAAAATGTTCTTTTGTAATGTTTGAGTTTCGAAAACTATTAGAGCCTTTAAAATCATGCTGTATGTAAAATAATTGCAGTATTGAGAGTGCAGAGAAAACTTTTTTTTTAAATAGTACATACAGTTTTGAGGTTTTGAGTTAGGGTAATAGCTTCTGAAGATGGCATGGAAGAGAAGTGGTTTTATTAGTTATGTAATAAGGAGTTCAGGTTATGAAACCTTGTTTTTCTTTCTTTATGGCTTAAAGTACCTCAGATTTGCTTTTATAAACCTTGTTAACCGAAATCTATGAACTAGGGTAGCATTTAATTTTGAAATGTTGACTTTTCTATCTTAGGGCATCTAAAAAGAACAAATTGGTATCCTAAGAAAGTATAGCACTTTGTATTATGAATTGGTCCTTTGATCTCCCCATAAAGTAAGAAGTAAGACCACAGTACTGTATCTAAATAAGACACTTAAGAGTCTGTGTGGTTGATTCATGATTTCTGTTTAAATCAAAAGGTCATTAAAGGATAGGATCATTTTTGCTTTTGTTTTATTTATTTTTTAATCTTTGCTTTTATATTGTATTTTGTTAAGAGAGAATGGGCTTTTCAGTGTTTTTCTGTTTCATGGATGTCCACAAGTTTGAGTATCTAGAAAAATCTGACTTTTGTGTCTCTCCTGTCAGATTATATTCTTTATTTTGAAAGATGATAGGTACTCTATAAAATTTCTGACAGAATCATGCCAACTTTGTTCTTATGTGGAGAAAAATTATACCTATTAATGCATTTTAGTATTTTGAGTCACTGGATAACTCCATCAGTGATCACGAAGTTGTTTTGACTTTATAAACAAATATTAGACCTTAAATTTCTTGAGTGATCAGAGAGGCCTACAAGGCCATTTGGTGTAATCAGAGACATTAAAGGAACCCATCCTTTCCAGAAATGTAAGGCAGTGTATGGTTTGAAAATTACTATTTGATCTGAAAACTGTATTTTTATTTCGCTTCCCATTGTTCAGATCATTCTTTAATAGTTTAGAAAATACTTGATTGCTTACCACATTCTAAGTTTCATTAGAAGCTAGTGAAGATTTATACTCTGTCTTCCAGAATTTCATGCAGTCTTATGTAACAATCTGGATGTGGTATAAAATAGGTTGATTCCATGTTCTTCATAATTTCACTTAATTTAAAAGTTAAACATCATTACTATTCTTAGCCATTCTTTCTCAATACATGAAGTATGAGCATACTTACTGTGCAATTTATTTTAATTAAGGTGGGCTGATTGTGATAAACTAAAACTATAAATGTCCACATGGATTTGTTAAAAAGGTCACTTAGCTGTATGTTACCTTCCCCATTTATTCTTGTTTATTGAGATGATTATAGAGTTTGAATCTGACTTAAACTACTCAATAAATTGCTACCAAATTAATAACCAATACTCAAGTTTTAAATAAATATTTACATAATTTGGTATTTTCCTCCCGATAGTCATCATTAAAACCTTACACATTTCTTGTTGAAATGAAATAAACTTCTGAGTGTTAATGTGTCTAAAACTCTTACCCCTATGCTCTTTAAAGCTGCTCTTTGAAACCAAGGGTGAGTCAGCAGTCTATCCAACGTCTTTATTTATTTATTTATTTATTTATTAAATATTTTTAAATTTATTTCTAGGAGAGAGAGACAGCGTGGGCAGGGGAGGGTCAGAGAGAGGGAGACACAGACTCTGAAATAGGCCAGGCTCTGAGCCGGCAGTCAGCACAGAGCCCGACGCGGGGCTTGAACCCACGAGCCGCGAGATCATGACCTAAGCAAAAGTCGGACGCTTAACCGACTAAGCCACCTAGGCGCCCCCAACGTCTTTATTTTGGAAGTTTAAATTTCTAACGTGGTAGTCCTGAACTTTATGAAACCCATGTCTTGTTATTAAATGATCTTAAAAGTGATTTTTGACATTTTGATAGGGATTTACTTTCACTTAAAATAGCAGGGTGTGTGTGTTTGTGTGTGTGTGTGTGTGTGTGTGTTATTTTTGAGAGCTAGAGGGAGACAAAGAATCCTAAGCAGGCTCCAGGTTATGAGCTATCAGCACAGAATCCTATGTAGGGGTCAAACTCATGAACTGTGAGGTGATTGCTTGATCTGAAGTTGGGATGCTCAACCAGCTAAGCCACCCAGGTGCCCCTCTTTTTTAAATACTTAAAGAATCTCTGTACCCAATATGGGGCTTGAACTTAAAACCCCAAGATCAGGGGTTACGTGCTCTTCTGACAGAGCAGCCAGGCACCCCATAGCATGGATTTCTTATTAATTTTTTCCCATTTTAGGGGGAAAATAGACATTGTATTTAATTTGACAGTGTTCCTATGGTCTTATCTTCAAGTTCTTTCAGTATATGCCAATTACGTCAACTCCTTGAGGTGCCAGTTTTGAGCACCTAGGACCCAGGTATTTTTAATATCCCAGTGTAATTTGGGCTGCAGATTCTATTTCATTTATACCCCTGTCTCCGTCCCCACTTTTTAAGTCTTTATTTCTAAGTAATCTTTATACCCAGCGTGGGCCTCAACTAAAACCTGAGTTCAGGAGTCACCCAGTCCACTGACTGAGCCAGCCAGTCTCCCCCATTTTTGCCCATTTTTGCCCCCTTAAGTTTATTTTTGGGAGAGTGTGAGTGGGGGTGAGGCTCATAGTGAGAGAGAATCCCAAGCAGGATCTGTGCTGCCAGTGTGGCGCCTAAAGTGGAACTTGAACTCTGGAAACCACAGGATTATGACCTGAGCCGAAACCAAAACTTGCATGCTTAACCAACTGAGCCACCCGAGCGCAGCCCCTTTTTAATTTATTTTGTATTCAGCAGGAAACCCAGATGCAGTTGAATCACATGTTAATGAAAATTATGTTCTGGATCTGAACAGTTTTTCTCTTGTGTGTTTACAACTTTTAAACTTCAAGATAGCTTTAGAACACCATGCCATTTTCTTTTTTAGATGTAGGCTGTTTTTAGCAGCTTTCTAATAACTTGCCTTCCAGTGGAGAATTTAATGATTATTTAATGAGAAAATACACTGGTAAAAATCCCCATTCTGTTTATTTTTAATAGTGACTTAGATGATTGTATTCTTCTAATTTCACAGATTATAGTAAACTTGGTTATAATTTATTCCTGCTTCATTAAATTTCCAGACTAAGCTAGGAAACCAGATATAATTAAACTGTCACCTTCTGGGCTAAATATCCCAAGTACTTGGAATTGAATTCTCAAGATCAGGGTTTTCATGTATTTTCTGACCGGTGTGCTTCCCTTTCCCCATTTCCCATTATTCCCATGTGAAGAGTAGTATAGTGGAATGTATTCGAGATTTGGTAGAGTAGTCGGAGTAGGAAGAAAGAGGCATAAGTAAGTTTCCCAGCATAGGAGGAAAGAAAAAGGCCCCAAAGCCTTGTCAATGAGGAATGGGGAAGGAGGTTTGGCTGCCAGGTTTTATTATAAGTTTTTTTGATAAACCCTGCTACTGTAGTCCTCTTTTATTAATGCTTTCCTGACATTTACCCTGTTAGTTGAGGCTCTTCATTGTTCCTGCACTGAGCTGTAGAATTCTCTTTTGTTATAGATTTGCAAACAAGACTTTCTCAACAGACCGAAGGTGAGTTGAGCTTTTTATTTGTCTTTGAAATAGATGTTAATGTAGCAAGACATAGTTGTTTGTTTATATTTATTATATCATGTTACATTTTGTATTTTGGATTCAGTTTTTAGAGAATAACATAACTTGCACATACAGTAACCATCTGTTTAATGTGTATTTCATTTGGCCTAATCCAAATCATTACAATTCCATGGATAAATAAAATGAATGTTTGCATTTTTTTGCTTTAGTCCTAGAGGTATTTTTCAGCCTTATATGTTTATCTTTGTGTTCTAATTATTACTTTTGTATAATTAAAAGTCTGAAAACGGAATTTTTTGTTTCAGTACACAAATCTTTAGGAGTCGGTAAACTTAACGTAGGGTTAAGGATTCTAACTTTAATGTTTTGTATTAATAGTACCAAGCAATGAGACAGTTATCCAGAACTAAATTGCATGCATATTTGAAAGAGATGAAGTTATTTCTAAAGTAGGGCATTTTTTCTTGTTTTGATTACCAAGTAAATCTCTGCTGTTACAGCATTTCGCTTTTGAGCATATTCAATATCCATCTTTCATAGGTTGTACTTAAAAAAGTTGTGTAGGAGACTAATTTCTTTATGGGAAAAGGTTTACCATGTTTCTTGATAGGAATTCAATGTATATTCTTTTACAGGAAATAACACAGTTGCACTCAACCTTTTTTTCTTACCAGATTTTATTACTATTTTTAAATTTAAATATTAATATACAGTGCAATATTGATTTCAGGAATGTACAGATTTCAAAAAGTAGAACTAGTGAATTTTTCTATTAGCTATAGTTCTATGCTGAATTCATTGTGTTTGCATTCATCTAGACTGAGCTTGAATGTTTCTATTACATATTTTCTAAATAATTTTCTGTATTTATAATATACTTTATTTGAGAAAGTGGAAAACAAAGTACTCCTCAGTTTTGTAAATGACCTATTGTTTATTTCCAAGAGTACTTACATTTGTTGATGATACAGGTACACAGTGGGCCTTACTTTTATCTTCATTGTAGCATAAGCATTGTTACATTTTTAACTTGACTGAATAGAGTTTGATATCTATGAGCTCTTTTACCATATTTAATTTAATATGAAGCCTCTTGAAAGACAAATATATATTGAAGTAATAAAGGAGCAAAGAGCACTTGTAATTATATCAAAAATAATAACTTTTAATGATGTATTTCATGCATGGCCCTTAGTTTTATTCAGTGAAATAATTTCTCATACTTCTCAGGTGACTGTTCATTTTAATTACCATAATTTCTAATGCGCTGTTTTATCCTTAGCTTTGTTTGTTGTTATATATTGGAATGAAATTTGGTCAAATATAATGATTACGGTGAGTTTTGTAACAGCTACTGGTAATGTTTGTGAATCTCATAAAAGCAGTGGGGCACCTGGCTTGACAGTGCTCTCATTTGAAACCTCAACCCAGTATTAGTTTTAAATGTTCTTGGATATTAGTGTCCAGTAGCTTTTTATTTTTAATACTGAATATTAACGATATCTGCTACTTTTAGTGTTGATTGTGCTATAACAGACCTAATCATGTAAAAAAAAAAATCTCATTTGAGGGGTGACTGGGTGGCTCAGTCGTTGGAATGTCTGACTCTTGATCCCTGGTCTTGGGCTAAGGGTTGTGAGTTTAAATCCTTCATTGGGCATGGAGCCTACTTAAAATAACACCCATTAGATTCTGTCATAGGGTTTATATTTCTGGGCTATTACATTTTAAATGGTTGGACTATTTTTGTGCATCTTATTTTTAAACAATCCTTTTGTAATGTTTTATTTGAAAGAAAATATGTAACTACTAGTATATAACTACTGTCATGGACAGAAACCTAAGATATACAAGAGTATAGATTTATTTGGCCTTTTAAAGACTATTTTCATCCTCCCTTGCTTTTTGGCATATGAACTCCAGTTCTATGTAATCAATCTGTTTTATCCTTTACCTTTCTGGATTGATTTTTACTGATATTTGTCTAATTGTTGAGCGGAGTTTGTTTACACCAAAAGTGTAATTTCCGTTCTAAAAATAAAATTTCCAACTCAAGATTGGGTATTACGTTAATTAGGTTGTTTTTGATTTATGGCAAGTCAAATTGAGTACTGTTCCACACTTGGATAGCATTAATAAGTAAATTAGTGAAGTGACTGACTATCCTAGTTTCACAGTTGGCATTTAGTGGTTTTTCTGGTTTTGTTTTTTTCATCAGGGATATTCTGATGCATTTTCCAAGAAACTAATTTCTCTCTTTTTTTTTTTTTAGCTTCAGCTTTAGCTGCAGCTGCCTCTGTTCAGCCTCTTGCAACACAGTGTTTTCAACTCTCTAACATGTTTAACCCTCAAACGTAAGTAATATGCTTTGGTCAGCTTGAAAATGGTGTACAGTCAACAGTTCAACAGTGCAGGGAGTAGAGGCACTGACAACTGCCCGCACAGTCGAAGATCAATGTGTAACTTCTGAATCTGCTGAAAGTTTAGTAACAAACAGCCTAATGTTGACTGAAAGCCTTATAGTAACCCAAATTGATAACACATGTTTGCATGATATAAGTCTTATATAGTGCATTCTTACAGTAAGCTAGACACAAGAAAAGCCTAAAGAAGAGAAACTACATTTATAGTACTGTGCTGTATTTTTTTTTTTTTTTTGAGAAAAATTCATGTATAATTGGACCCGAGCAGTTCAGACCCATGCTGTTCAGTGGTCAACTGTACTGTGAAAGCTTTAGTATTCAGCTTTTTAAAGTTTTTGAGAGGGAGAGAGACTGAACACAGGAGAGGGGCTGAGAGAAGGGGGGGAGGGGAGAAAGAGAATCCTGAGCATTGGAGAGGGGCAGAGAGATAAAGGGAGAAAGAGAATCCCAAGCAGGTTCCTCGTTGTCAATGCAGAGCCTGACACAGGGCTTGAAACTATAAACTGCAAGATAAGGACCTGAGCCAAAACCAAGAGTCGGATGTTTAATCAACTGAGCCACCAGTTGGTTATTCCTTTTCTTAGCTAACTTTTATGTTTGGGTATATTTCATAGTTCAGATAATGTAACAGTTTTGATCGTTTCATGGTATTAATCTTAATGCTAATTTGTATATTGTTAATTCCTTTGGGTGTGTTTCTAAGATTGGAATTGAATTGAAAGGTATGCAGGTTTTATTTTGCAATTATATTCAATAATTCTATATGAAGGTTTGTGTCAGTGTTTATTTTTTAATTGTAGTTTATATATCATATGGTATATTAGTTTCAGGTTCATAACATAGTTGTTTATAGCTCTGTAGCTTCATGCTCACCAAAGGTGTAGATCTGTCACCATACAGTACCATTGGCTCTGTTACCTGTCCTGTTCTTTTCATCCTTGTTGACTTACTCTCCCATAACTGGAGGCCTATACTTCCCACTCCCTTTCATCCATTTTACCTATCCCCACACCCTGCTCCCCTCTGACGATCACCTTTTTGTTCTCTGTGTTTATGGGTCTGTTTCTTCTTTTTTTTTTTTTTATTTGTTCATATGTGTATTTGTATTTATTTTGATTGCTAGTTTACTTTTATCAGTCCTTGGATTTGAAATTTGAAGCTTACATACGAGAAGAGGATCTTATAAAATTTTCTAATTAGGGGCGCCTAGGTGGTTCAGTCGATTAAGCATCCAACTTAGGCTCAGATCATGATCTCACGGTTCGTGGGTTCGAGCCCCGTCGGGCTCTGTGATAACAACTCAGATCCTGGAGCCTACTTCAGATTCTATGTCATTCTCTCTCTCTGCTCCTCCTCTGCTCATGCTCTTTCACTCTGGCTGTCAAAAATAAACAGTTGGGAGGGAGGCAAACCATGAGAGACTCCCCCCACCCCCCACAATGTTTTATTTCTGAGAGAGACAGCATGAGCAGGGGAGGATCAGAGAGAGAGAGGGAGACACAGAATACAAAACAGTCTCCAGGCTCTGAGCTGGCTGTCTGCACAGAGCCCGACCCGGCTGTCTGCACAGAGCCCGACCCGGGGCTTGAACCCACCAACCGTGAGATCATGACCTGAGCTGAAGTCAGATGCTTAACGCATGTAGACAGTACGCTTAACAGACTGAGCCTCTGGGGCATTCTCAGAGATTCGAATACTGAGAATAAACTGAGGGCTGATAGGGGTGGGGGAGAGGGGAAGGGGTGTGGTGGGCATGGAGGAGGGCATTTGTTGGGATGAGCACTGAGTGAGTGTTAATATGGAAACCAAGTTGATAATAAACTATGAAAGAAAAATAAACATTTAAAATTTTCTTAAAATTTACTGCAGGCTGGAAATTTGGAATTTCTTGAAGTGCCTTGCTGGCTCAGTTAGTAGAGCATGTGACTCTTGGTCTTGGATATAGAATCTTGGGAGGAAAATGAAAAAAGGGAATTTTTCTTTCCAAATTCCTAAGTAATGATTAGAATGCTACTTATCCAAACTCCTGTTTCTTTTATAAGTCATATTTATAATACACTCCAAGGTAAATGTAGGTATCCTGTTCAATTGATTTAATAACCATATTTTATAAAACCTTGTTTTATTTAATAATAATTTTTATCATGCTGTTTGCCTTGTTTATAGTCATGTTTTACCATAGAAGGAGCCCTTCTATGTTCTTTTGGTAACATCAAATTCTTTATTTTAGCTTTGTCTGTGAAATGATGGTTAATGGTATAAGTATAAATTGATATATGTCAATAAAGTAAATGATAAGAGTTACATTCATTAGCTTTGGTGCAAATAGTGCTTTTTATCTTGTTTTTGATTTC
The DNA here is from genome assembly GCF_008692635.1 of Crocuta crocuta. Taxonomy (NCBI): domain Eukaryota; kingdom Metazoa; phylum Chordata; class Mammalia; order Carnivora; family Hyaenidae; genus Crocuta; species Crocuta crocuta. Next base: position 188,681 of record NW_027530847.1, read on the forward strand.
CTCCAGTGCACTCCACTGCTAAGATTAATGGTTTTTAAATAAAAGAATTCATATTTCAAATATTTTTATCTAGATGAGAATACATATGTAACATTTTACAAGTTTGGTGTTTAATAGAGCTTAATTTCTTACAGAGAAGAAGAAGTTGGATGGGATACAGAGATTAAAGATGATGTGATTGAAGAATGTAATAAACATGGAGGAGTTATTCATATTTATGTTGACAAAAATTCAGCTCAGGTATTTTTTTCTTTATTCTCTAGAGGAAGAGAAGTTTAATCTGCCCTTTAAGCACCTCAGGTATTTTGATCTCAGTAAAGATAGGATATTGTTAATCTTTTGTTAATTAGCCTTCACATATACTCAGCATATTATCAGGCTTAAATTTTTGTTTAATTCTGAAAGAAACTTTAACATACTGACTAAATACCCTCCAAAATAAGGGGGTATTTGTAATTGAAGATGAGGCCATTGTGTAGCTGTGTTGCTGGTTAGTATTGAAAGCTTGCTATGATTCTGGCCTCTTGATTCATTCTTTAATTGCTTTGAAATGATAGAAAAATGAAAGTATAGAACAAGTCTTTTGGAGGGTAAAATGATATCAATGAAACTCTATATGTACATAATAGCTAATGAAACAATTATTTGGTTAAAGAGCACTTACTATTTTTACAGGCAACTTGAATAAATCTTTTCAAGTTCATGTTGTGTACCACATGCCCTTCCTTACCTTTTTTGTTGTCTTTCAGGGCAACGTTTATGTGAAGTGCCCATCAATTGCTGCAGCCATTGCTGCTGTCAATGCATTGCATGGCAGGTGGTTTGCTGGTGAGTTTGATCTGTTTTTTTTTTTTTTCTGCTTGATTATTGTGAAGGATGTAATTTAAGTGAACATGCTAAACCTTTCTGTTTCTTTCAACAGGTAAAATGATAACAGCAGCATATGTACCTCTTCCAACTTACCACAACCTCTTCCCTGATTCTATGACAGCAACGCAACTACTGGTTCCAAGTAGACGATGAAGGAAGATATAGTCCCTTATGTACATAGCTTTTTTTCTTTCTTGAGAATTCATCTTGAGTTATCTTTTATTTAGATAAAAATAAAGAGGCAAGGGTCTACTGTCATTTGTATACAATTCCTGTTACCTTGAAAAAATAAAAATGTTAACAGGAATGCAGTGTGCTCATTATCCCTAACTAGCAAATCCCACTGTATACAAAGCTGTTCTCTTGTTCTGCCTTTTAAATGTACATGTAGCAAATTACATTAAGGATCTATAGGAATAGCTCTAGGGGGGAACAAATGTGCTTAATGTAAAAAGGCAGACAGGGATGTAATTATGTTTTTAATGTTTCAGAAGCCTAACTTTTTACACAGCAGTTACATTACACGTTTCACTAATGTTGATACTTGCCTAATGGTTTAGCAGAGGTTTCTGGAGTACACATTTAGTGTATGGAAATTCAAGACAGCTAAAGGGCTGTTTGATTAACCTCTCATCTTGCATCATGATTAATTGGCAAGAAAAGGAGATTTCAAGATTACATTTCCGGATGGTATCTTTTCAATTAATGTATCTGTAAAAGTTTCTTTGTAAATATTATGTGTTCTGGTGTGTCTAAGATTCCAAACAAAATGATCCCTGCATTTCCTCAAGATGTTTAGTGACAGTCTGGTAAGAAAAGCAGTCTGAGCAAGAAATAGGAAATGCAGAAATAGGTTTTGTCTGGTTGCATATAATCTTTGCTCTTTTTAAGCTCTGTGAGCTCTGAAATATATTTTTGGGTTACTTCAGTGTGTTTGACAAGACAGCTTGATATTTCTATCAAACAAATGACTTTCATATTGCAACAACCTTTGTAAGAACCACTCAAATAAAATTCTCTTAAAAAGGCCATAAGAAATCTTCATTTTTGAAATGTTTTAAAGTCCTAGAAACTTGAAAAAAGGGTGAGTTTCTTTGACTTTTGTTAGTTAATGAAGACTTGCCTCTTTGGGAAAATTCTTAGTATGTAGTCTGGGGAACCTGTTGTCCTCAAGTTTTCTCTACATTCCTCTATATCCCCGTGTCTTAAGACTGTATTTCCTTAGGGTAATGCATCAAAACCTCAGGGATTTTCCATAGAGAAAACCAAACAAGTCTGCCTAGACCTGAAACCTGGGTACTCTTAATTCTTGTTTTATCTGACTTTCTTTTTGAGAAATGTTTCACTATATAAACTGAACAAAATGGCTTAAGTTCAAACATTTTAAGTGATTTCCTGGTTTAATTGCATGTTCCTTTATAAAGGAATTTGAACTTGGAATGAGCCATCATCATTTTATTCTGATCTTTGTTTCAGGTTTATCTACCTTGAACCTTTGAGTTGGCAGTGTTTCTCCAAAGGGAAAGATTACTTTCTAGTGTCAAGGTCCTCACCTGCCAATTTCTTTGTACTGTATTGATTTGTTAGTGTTAGGGCACAGTTTTAATGGGCTTCGTCGGATATCAAGATAATCAGTTTGAATTTGGAGGCATCACAGTTTTCTACTGGTCCTTTTGATGGACACTTAGAATTTCTTCCATGAATTGCTTCAGTTATTTAACCCAAAGAAAAATTTCAAGATTCGATTATTTTTCAACTCTAGGCAGTGGTGGTCTTTTATTATTAAAACCTTCTAGTATCTTTATAACTAAATCTATTCTCAATTCATGTCCTATCAGCTTTGTTCTGTCTTTCCTTTCCCGGGAGGTGGGCTAACTTAGGCATTTATTTAACCTCATAGGTGATAGAAGTGGCAAAAATTTGCCCACTGGTGCAGAACGAAATTTATGCTGTAAATGATCTGAAGGGAAATGTACAGGTAATTTGAATAGTGTGAGGGCTAGAAAATAGTCCAATGAATGGAGTGAAATCTTTCAGGTAATTCCTGAGACCGCATCCTACCCTGGGAAATCTAGCTGCTGTAGATACTCTGGTATTGTGGTCGCAGCTGCAGGAGGGTCTTTATGACTCCCAAATATTCAAGTGTAGTTTTTGTCTGTCATAACATCATTTTACTTGGACAATGATTCTTTTTTAAGTAGGCTCCATGCCTACAGTTGAGCCCAAGGCAGGTCTTTACTCCCATCAAAACATTTGACTGAGCCACTCGGGTGCCCCACAGGTTAGTGGAGTTTTAAAAGTTTGTCAAGGGTTGTGTGGCAGGAGTAGCTGAGGATCACTTGGCCTTCTTACAAGGAACCTATCTTATGTAACGTATTACCAGTTTTGTGTGTTGGAAGGGGGTAGGTTCATTTTTATACAATTGATCTCTTCATGGATGGCTGGTTAGGAAATTATGTGAGGTTTATGCAGTTACGCTACAGAAGTGTCTGATGGCTTGAGTTTGTTTCCCCATGGAGGATTTGCTCTTTTTTGTGATTAAGTCAGCAGACAAAATCTGAAGGATAATTTTTGGGTGAACATGGCTTTGGTAAGGAGACAGGTTAATGCCACCTTTGCAATGTGACCTTTAAGAAACCCAGATTTAGTCTCCGCCTTTAAAATGGGTGAGAATAGTATCAACCTTATGGGGTTGAATAACAAAGAGTTTATTAAAATCTATGGAAAGTTCAGGCATGGAAAATTTCCTAACTGGAGTAACTAACAATCTGAAAAATACCCAAACTACTCATTGGCCCACCTCATGAGCTCTAAGCTGGGTATAAGCAGAAAGTGAGAAGAAAAAACAACACTCAGACTACTCAAAGATTTGTTTTATTATAGTACATGAGCTGGGACTGATGGGAAGGGGTAGCTGTAGTGGACAACCATTGCCCTAATTAGCATCGGATGCCCATCCCGATGGCCATGAATGTGCCAAAGGTGCCGCCACTCTGCATCATGGTTTTCCCGATGCCGCCCATCAACTCTCGACCCCGCATTCCGATCCTAAGAGAACAGGAAACGAAGTTGCAGCCAACCAGGAACAAAAATACAAGAAATGGCATTAAACGGCCCTTTTAGTAAATCAAGCCTTCTTGAAGTCTGGCAGGATATTATCTCTTTCCACCTGAGATGAGTAATGACTAGCAAAAAAGCATTTATCACCGTCTCTGGGGCTTTTATGATGAGTATCATTCAGTATGGCTCCAGTTTTGGGGAGGCAGCTGATGCAAAATACCTGGAGAAACTGGGTTTTTTTGTTCTGGTATATATAAAAACGACTTTCTGATGGTTTCCTGGTATTAAAGCAATGATTGTGGAGTCAGACCTGTGTTTATGTCCCAGCTCTACAATTTACAGGCTATGCTGTGACGTGTAAGATGGGGATCATGGGATTGTTGAGATAACACATGCAACATTTAGAACAGCTATTCACTCTGGGTAAATGCTCAGTAAATGGTAATTTACGATGTGGGAAAAAATGGGAATAACCGTCTGTATTACATGCGAACATTACATTTAGGGTGCTTCGTATCTATATCCTGTTTCCAGTACACTAAAATTGCTCTCAATAAGTTTATGCAGAACTAGAAATAACAACAGCAGCAAAAGTAGTTAACAACCATTTATTGAGCACTTGCTATGCGCCACATTCTGTGCGAAGTGTGCTCTGATTTGATCCTTACAACTCTATGAGCTAGATGTTACTGACCTCATTCTACACTTAAGGAAACCCAGACTCCACTTTGCTTAAGTTTACAGGAGTAAAGAGGCTTTCTTTCCGTTTTGAGTCAGAGCTCGTATTCTCTGGCGCCGAGGTTTCCGACCTTTTCATCCAGACTGAAGGTGGAAGGGAAATCAGTCTCACTCATTAAAGGACAGCGAGGGAACTGAAACAAAGTAGGTTCTATCCAGGCTGCAGGCCAAGTGGCGCGGGGCGGAAAGGTCCGGTAGTTCCGCCCAGAGATCACCGCCCTCGCCCCTCACCTGAGACAGGAAAAGGTGCCAAAGAGCGCCCCGGCCGCCATGCCCACTGCGCAGCCCATCACAAAGCCCATCTTCACGCGGTCGAAGCAGCTCGGCTGGGACTGTCCGTAAGGCCCCACGGCCACCGGCATCTGCGGGGTTCGAGGGTTAGAGGAGTGTGGGCCTAGCCGCCAGCCCGATTCGAGGAGGGGCTGGAGGAGGCGGGATGGGGAGCGGGCCCAAGGGTTCGGGGAAGTCCAGGGAGGAAAATAAGCGCGTAGCACTACTCAATCACCCTCCTAGTGTTCGGGTCCCCGCGCCTCTGTGCCCCCACCTCACCTCGTTCGCGGCTTCGGTCGCTCAGTTCTACGTCTTACACAGAACGCGAGGCGGAGCACGCCCGTGGCCTGAGGAATTGCTTCCGGGGCGCGGAGCAGAACTTCCGGGAGCGTGTAGCGGAGGAGTGCGGCCTCTTCGGGCGGGGGGCTCTGCTAGCGGGACCATGCTGCTGCGAACCGCTTGG
>NW_027530847.1:194143-232988 GCF_008692635.1 Crocuta crocuta
TGGGGGAGGGCGGCCGCGGCTGTGCGGGCCGCTCCGGGGCCCAGGTCCGAGGCGCCCGCTCGGGGGCTGCGCTTGCGCGGTACGCTCCGGGCCTTGCTCACAGCCACCCTCCCTACTAGCGCGGACCTTCCCCCTTGGGGCGGCGACGCACCGAAATATTACGGAGTCTCCCTCTTCCGTCCGCTGCCCGGACCCTCTGACCCTTCCTGCTGGCTACACCCCTCAGACTTTCTCAGACCGACCCTCAGTACGGTTAACTTTTCCGCGTCACCCTTTAGATCCTGCCCCACAGGCCTTCACACCTCTCCAGCCCGACTTTTTTAGAGATGCTGGTCGTCCAACCAGTCATCTTTAAAGGAGATCTTAGCTACTCCGCCTCCACACCCCTTCTAAATGGCTTTGCCCTTTTCGACCCCTTCCCGCTCCCAACGGGGCAATTCGAATATTGGCCCTACGTCTCCCTTCAAGAACATGGTCTCTCTCCCTTACCTCCTTTTACAATTTGCTTAAGTTCGGTGATGCTTTGTTTCCTTTTCCATTGAGATTCAACCCCAGCAGCCTTTCAGCTTTTCGACTTGTCTCACCTAAACCCAACTTTCACCTTCTGCTGTCTTGGATAACCTGTGTCCATAGTTGTGTTCTTTCACGCTTGGCCACACCTTTTTTTTGTGTGTGGGGGGGGTGTTCAGTTGTAGATCTTGCTCCCCAGTCGGCTGTTCCCTCAGATACAGCCACTGCTCCGGAGGTGGAGTTAGTGCTGCGACCTCTGTATATGGACGTCCAAGCTACAACACCTCTGGTAAGGATGGAGGGGCAGCTTTCCCCAAGGCTATTTATAACAGGTTGCAGAAGTGACAGTGCAGAGAAATGACTGGATCCTGCAGAAGTGACAGTCATTGGGAAGTGTGTCTTTGGAAAAGCACTGAGCCAGGAGTCAGGATCCTTAATTTGTGATCCACTAAAAATGGCCCTACTACTTACTAGCTATTGCCCTTGGTGAGATCACTTCAGTGTAGGCATTTTGGTAGTAGTTAAATGCATAGGCTCTGGAATTAGCTACTTACTAACTATGTGAATTTGGGCACGTATTATGTGGGTTAAAAGACATAAAGCAGCTCTTTAAACAGAGCCTGGCACATGTTGAGCACTTCAATATTAATGGAAGGTTTCATCAACATGTGAACTCTTGTCATGTCCTGGCCCTTGTAGATCACATTGCCTGGCAGGAATGGAAACATGCAGAAACAGCTATCAGGACAAGGCACTGTTTGTAGATTACCAGGGGAGATGGTAGAATAATCATCTGGTAGAATGATTTAAGATGGTTTGAAAGTGGGAGTGTATTAGGCTGATATTTGTTTAGTACCTAATGGGATAGAAGAATGAGGCTTCATCTAGGCAGTGTCTGAAGGGTTGGGAATGTGTTGTGGTAGGTTGGGTAAGTCCGAGGGGATGGATTGGGGCCTGAGTTACCTATGGACTCAAGGAGACTGATATATTCTGTTGTGCTCAGGATCCTCGGGTGCTGGATGCAATGCTCCCTTACCTGGTCAACTACTATGGTAACCCACACTCCCGGACACATGCTTATGGCTGGGAGAGTGAGGCAGCCATGGAACGTGCTCGCCAGGTTGGTATAGAGGACTCTAGGAGGTTCTGATGTCAGAGGTTCAGTGGACTGTGGGAAGCATTTCCTTGGTAGCTCTGGGTGGAGGTGGAAGTGGTTTGGGGCTCTTCCCAGAGGAGATTTAGAGAGCAGGCCTTGAAGTCCCTCTGAAAGCATTTTACTGGTTTTTATATTTCCTAACTAAATGATCTTTGGAATCTTATCTAATTTCTCTAAACCTTAATTGCCTCACATTGAAATGGAGATTGTAATAGTTCCTGATCATTAGGATTATTGTGTGGATTAAATGAGATCTTGTGATGTCTTTATTAACACAATGCTTATACGTAGTAAGAGTGCAAAAAGTGATTTTTAAGAAATCAATATTAATGTTATTGTTTTGTTTTTTCAAATGTATTTATTTATCTTTGAGAGAGAGAAAGAGGGCATGAGCATGAGCAGAGGAGGGGCAGAGAGAGAGAGAGAATCCAAGGCAGGCTCTCTGCTCAGTGTGGAGCTACACTCGGGCCTTGATCCCATGACCACAAGATTAGGACCTGAGCTGAAGTCAAGGGTTGGAAGCTTAACCCACTAAGCCACCCAGGCGTCTCTATTATCATATTTTATCAGATGGGAAGAGAGCCTCGAATCTGGGATGTAACTGAATCTACCTCTTGTCTGACCCTAATGGGTGCAAAGCTTCTTGGACAGTTGATAGAATGAGGTGGTGCACTTCTTGACCCAGAGCTCTGTCCCAGCTGTGTCTGCAGTTGCATTCCTGCCTGAGAAGCTGATGTTATTTATCTCTGTTTCTTGGTTTGCAGCAAGTAGCATCTCTGATTGGGGCTGATCCTCGTGAGATCATTTTCACCAGTGGCGCTACTGAATCTAACAACATAGCAATTAAGGTAAAAGAACCAAAGGATATATCTGGGCTTTCCTGACTTGGGAAATGGTGTCCCTCGATCATTTGGGCTCGTATATATATTTCCCAGCCATCCACTCCTACCTTATTGTGAATAAAAGACACAGGCAAACATGCATTCTTTCTGATTTGTTGCTTCCTTCGACCCTTTGTGATCTGCTCCATTTAAGTCTTTACTCCTGTTGAACTGAGTTCATTGATGTAGTTGGGCATGAAAGGAGGTCGGTCTTCAGCCATTAACCACCAGTGTTTTGGATGGCAGCTACTTCAGAGAGTAGATAATGGTGACTCAGATCTTTTCCTCATCCTTCTGATCTAGTCACAGAGAAGTCCAGAATCCACTTGCAATTGAGAGTGCTTCTCTGCTTTTGGTTACCAACTTCACCCTTATATATATGATTTGAGGGCTGCCTTCCTCTCAGCCTTCCCTTTTCTTTCTGATGACGACGTCTATTTGCAACAATTTTGACCAGCCAGCTGTCCCTTCTCTTTCTGTAGATTTTCCCATCTTGAAGTACTGGTTGCTGTGCCTCTGCAGATACTCACTTCATTGTGGTGTCTCTCCCAATCAGATGAGTTCCCCGATATGTGGTGGTGAGGGGTGGGGGGGAGAACCAATCCATGGAAGCTGGTGACACAGGCAGTGAAAGGATTCACCCAAGTGAGAACAAAGGAGATAGAAGTTTATTGAATACACCTACAAGGGAGTCCTGCCAGGACAGCAGAGGAGATACTACAAGGAAGCAGTGGGTGAGGGCTGTTTTTAAAGGGGGAAGGTGAAGAGGTATGTGGACCTACAGAATTTTCCCTTTTTTGGTAACTATGCTTTCTTGGAAGTAGCCCATTGGTTAGTTAGGGCCTATGAGTATTTCGAGGTGGGTCACCTAATGGACCTGTATGTATTCAGCCAGGTGGTCACGTGGGCCCTTTTGCTTTGATCAAGTTTCTGTTGCTCAAGCCTGTTGTCTAAAAGAAGTATCTTCATTCATCACCCATTCTGAGATCAGTCACTCTGTCCTTGCGTTTGTGGTGCTAACAAAAGTAAAATTCAACTCTCAGTAGTCTTGCTGGTGTTTCATATAACTTAACCTTATTGGACTGGGCCTGGTTGCCTGGACCACTATAATTTACTGCCTGTAAATACAAAGGCTCTGAGAAAGTGTGGACTACTGTAGGTTCAACTGCCTCCCTCACTCCTTAACCTTTATATCTCAACTGTGCTGCCAGTTGGTTATTCTTGACAGACTTCAGAGTCATCAGTACTCTGCCTGGTTGTTAGCAGGAAGGTGTCCTTCCTTTGGAATGCAGAAACCAGACCCAGAGTGCAGATCTTCCAAAAATAGGGATGATTTCTGGAATGGGGAGTATCTTTTTAAAAAAATTTTAAGGTTTGTTTACTTTTAAGAGAGAGACAGTGAGAGTGGGAGATGGGCAGAGAGAGAAGGAGACACAGAATCCGAAGCAGGCTCTAGGCTCTGAGCTGTCAGCATAGAACCTGATGTGGGGCTCAAACTCATGGACTGTGAGATCATGACCTGAGCCGAAGTCAGATGCTTAACCAACTGAGCCACCCAGGTGCCCCTGGGGAGTATTTTTTAAAACTTTGGAAATGTTTCCTTTGAAAATCTGTGCTGTTCCCAAACCTGCAGGTGAGGGATTGCTAAGAATAATTGTGAGTTTTCCCCTTAGTCTCATGGATAGCTAAATATATGTCTGTTGATAGAGAATTTGACACTGTGGGTAACCTAGATAGGAGAGAGTGGAAGGAAGTGGGGAACTTTTAAATGTTTTCCTTTTTATGTTTTTTATCCTCAAGAACATATTTTTTATGTAGTTACAAGTTTGGCCTAATTAGTTTTATATTCTGCTTTTAAGGTAGTACTCTGTAAGCTCAAGGGGCGAATGGGGTTGCACATTTTATTTCTTTAACTTCTTTCTAAAGATTAAAAAAGTTTTTTTTAATTTATTTCTGAGAGAGAGAGAAACAGAGTGCAAGAAGGGGAGGGGCAGAGAGAGAGGAGACACAGAATCTGAAGCAGGCCTCAGGCTCTGAACCCAATGCAAGATTTGAACTCATGAACTGTGAGATCGTGATCTGAGCCAAAGTCAGACGCTTAACCGACTGAGCCACTCAGGCACCCTTCCTTTAACTTTTTTTTTTAATGTTTATTTATTTATTTTTGAGAGAGAGAGAGCACAAGCAGAAGAGGGCAGAGAGAGAGAGGGAGACCCAGAATCTGAAGCAGGCTTCAGGTTCCAATCTGTCAGCGTAGAGCCCGACACAGAGCTCGAATCCATGAACTGTACTATCATGACCTGAGCTGAAATTGGACACTCAACCAACTAAATCACCCAGGTGCCCCTCCTTTAACTTTTAAAAGTAATCTGTGCAGGGATGTAGCTGGCTGGCTTAGTCCGTAGAGTATGCAACTCTTGATCGTGAAGTCATGAGTTCAAGCCCCACATTGGGTGTAGAGATTAAGTAAGTAAATAAATCTTAAATTAAAAAAAAAAAAGGTAATCAGTGTGTATGTGATGACATTTTTTAACCCTATAGAAAGGTTTAATGTAAAATGTCAAGTGCCTGAGCAGCTTAGTCAGTTGAGCATCTGCAACTCTTGATTTCCGCTCAGGTTGGGATTGAGCCCTGTTGGGCTCTGTGCTGATCATGGAGCCTGCTTAGGAATCTCTCTCTATATCTCTGAAAAATAAATAAACATTAAAAAATAATTTAAAAAGAAGTGTAAGTCTTCCTCTTCTTTCCCTTTTATTCTGGCCCAGAGTCCTGCTTTGTAGAGTTAGTTCTAAACTAATTCTGTTTAGTATTGTTCCAGAAAAAAGGATTATACATATATATGAATTTGCTTTTAATATTTTCATAAAGCGTAGCTTGCCATATTTATTCTTCTGTAACCATTTTTTAATTTATTTTTTATTTATTTTACTTTATTTTTTTAAATTTTTTTAGCGTTTTATTTATTTCTAGGAGAGAGAGAGAGACACAGCGTGAGCAGGGGAGGGTCAGAGAGAGAGGGAGTCACAGACTGAAACAGGCTCCAGGCTCTGAGCTGGCAGTCAGCAAAGAGCCCGACGTGGGGCTCGAACCCATGAACCGCGAGATCATGACCTAAGCGAAAGTCGGACGCTTAACCGACTAAGCCACCCAGGCGCCCCTGTAACCATTTTTTTAAACAAATTGAGCTTTTATGCTCTTCAGTTTTTTTTTAATGTTTATTTATTTTTGAGAGCCAGAGTATAAGCGGGAGAGGAGCAGAGAGACAGGGAGACACAGAATGCAAAGCAGGCTCCAGGCCCCAAGCTATCAGCGCAGAGCCTGATGTGGGGCTTGAACTCATGAAATGTGAGATCATTAACCTGAGCCAAAGTCAGATGCTTAACCAACTGAGCCAACTAGGCATCCCCTTCTGTAACCATTTTTTTTTTTTTAATATTTATTTTATGAGAGAGAGCGAGCATCTGCAAGCAGGTGAGGAGCAGAGAGAGAGAGAGAGAATCTCAGTGCAGAGCCTGATGCCGGGCTCCATCTCACAAACCATGAGATCATGAGCTGAACCAAAATTAAGAGTCTGACACTCAACTGACTGAGCCACCTAAAATCGTCCCTATTCCTCTGTAACTATTAATAACATACCCTATGTCCTTCCATTTCAAACTCCATAATTTTTAATATAACGATATTATTTTTCATGGAGTTGTGCTATCATAGTTTACTATTCATTACTTTATCGGTTGGATGTGTTTGATTTTTTCATTTTTTTTGAAGATTGTAAATATAATGAAAACATATTTCATCTCAATGGCTTGATCTGTCTTTTGAAATATTCTCCTAAGGTAAATTCCCAAAAGAGGAATCACAGTTAAAGAGTGTCACTACAGCTTTTAAGACATCTTTGTAAATGATTTCCTGAAAAGATTATAACATAAATACTGCCACCAGCAAGGAATGAGTTCAGGAGTTTCACTTCTACACTGGCAGCTTTGGGTATCAGTATCAACATATTTGCATGTTTTGCTATTTAAGTAGAAATAGAGACAGGTTTTTTCCTGGGATGCTAGGAAATCTACCTGTGGTATATTTTCTACCTGTGGTATAATAAATATATTTGGTCTTCCTGGGACAGAGCCTCAAAAATCCTTGGAGTTTCCTGAATAATAGAAATGTCTTTTGTTATTTATAACAAACCCCTCTGGACCATAACCTAACTTTATAGTAATGAAGTGACTCAATGTGGTCCCTTAGTTTGAAGGGACAGACTGGCCACTCCAGAAGGACAAAGCATGTGATTAGAGGGTTGGAACTTTCAGCTCTACTTCCCTCAGGGCAGGAGAGGGGGACTGGAGATTGAGTTCAGTCCTGTGGCCAGTGATTTAATCAGCCATGGTTCTGTAAGAAAACCCCCATAAAAACTCTGGACAGTGAGACTCAGAGGACCTTCCAGGTTGGTGAACTCATGGATGTGCTGGGCAGGGGGCATGCCTGGATTTACAAAGACAGGGCATGGAAACTTTGTGCCCCTCCACTCCTCAGGCTTCGCCCTGTGCATCTCTTCCATTTGGCTGTTCCTGAATTATATCCTTTATAATAAAACCCTAATAGTGTAGTGAGAACTCCAGTGAGTTCTGGGAGTAACATTCTGGTGAATTACTGAACCTTAGGGGCTGTGGGAAGTACTGAATTTGTAGCCAGTAGGCAAAAGTCCTGGGGAGTGACTTGTGACACCTGGGCCTTGTGGCTGACATCTGAAGTGGGGTTGGTCTTGTGGACCCAAGTCCCTTCATCTGTGGTGTTTGTACTAATTTACGGTAGTTAATGTCAGAATTAAGTTGAATTGTAGGATATGTACTTGGTGTCACAGAGTTAATGTTGGAGCATACAACCCTTGCCTACTTTTTCTTTCAAGTGGGATTGAAGTCCTTGCTGTCTCTCTGAGCATATTCTCCTTCCTTCCACCACCACCAATTTCTAGGGGGTGGCCAGGTTCTACAAGTCACGGAAAAAGCACTTGATCACCACTCAGACAGAGCACAAATGTGTCTTGGACTCCTGCCGTTCACTGGAAGCTGAGGGCTTTCAGGTCACATACCTCCCGGTGAAAAAGAGTGGGATCATCGACCTGAAGGTAGGAGTGGCTACTGGCAGAAGGGGCAAAATAGGAGGAGCTTGGCTTCAGCCTGTGCATTTGTCTCTTCAGCCTCAGTTGGAGCTTGAAGGACTAGACCTAATGATGAGGGGGAGCTTAGAGACATAGGCCTGGGGGAGAAACTGAGCATATGTTTCCCCTTGAGTGTATATTGTCTTCCTTTTCTCTGGAGGATTTGTTTCTCAGCTTTGTCAGTGCTTCCTGGTTTATATGAGGACTGCTCGGTGTCTGCAGGATGCCAGGGACTCAACACTCACCATGGCAAAGCTCTGGCCTCCTCCTTCCCTGTACTTAGTTTCTCATCCCTGTAAAGAAGAGCTGTAGTTTTTGTGTAGAATATTTCCTATTATGGTCCATATCCTTATATATACATTTTGAGTAGTGAGTTCATACATCTTGTCCACCAGATTTTGGATACCAGCATCCCTAGTCAAATCCTAAGATACCGTGTATGGACAGAGTCCTATCGTATGCAAGTACAGATAGTTTTACTTCTTTGTTGCCAACCTGGGTGTTGTTGTTTTTTTCCTTGCCCGGTTGCCCTGGCAAGAACTACTCGTACAAAGTTGAATAGAAGTGACAAGAACAAACACCCTTGTTTTGCCACTGATCTTGGACAAAAGCTTTGCCCGTCAGTATAATGTTAACTTCGGATTTTTCATAGCTGTTTGTCCTTCGTTAGATTGAGGAAGAGAACTTCCAACTTTGTTGACTTTGTTGTTGTTGTTATCATGAAAGCATTTTGGTTTTATCAGTTGGTTTTTTGTGTTTATTGCGGTAGTCATAATAGTTTTTTTTCTCTTTTAATGTGGTGTATACATTGATAGGTTGCTGGATTTGGTTTGCTAGTATTTTGTTAAAGATTTTTGTATCTCTATTCATTAGGGATATCGATCTGTACTTTTGCGATATCTTTGGTTTTGATATCAGGGTAATACTGGTCTCAGAATAGACATGTTGGTTCTAACCTACGGTTTCAATATTGATGACCACTGTGCCCTTCATAAAACCCTCCATTTTAGCCACACTGCCTTCACATGTCTCTGATATGCCCTGGCCAGGCCTGCTGTGGGCCTGTTCTCACATATCCCCTTACTTTTGATTTGTTGTCCTTTTGCTTGCACATACCTTAATTTTCTCCCTCTTTTATTTTTTTATTTTTTTTAATGTTTTATTTATTTCTAGGAGAGAGAGACAGCGTGAGCAGGGGAGGGTCAGAGAGAGACGGAGTCACAGACCGAAACAGGCTCCAGGCTCTGAGCTGGCAGTCAGCACAGAGCCCGACGCGGGGCTCGAACCCACAAACCACGAGATCATGACCTAAGCAAAAGTCGGACGCTTAACCGACTAAGCCACCCAGGAACCCCATTTTCTCCCTCTTCTAAAAAGTTAGCTCAAGGGGTGCCGAGTGGCTCAGTTGGTTGGGTATCCGACTTCAACTCAGGTCATGATCTCTCAGTCTCGGGGTTCAAGCCCCGCATCTGGCTCTGTGCTGACAGCTCAGAGCCTGGAGCCTGCTTTGGATTCTATGTCTTCCTCTCTCTCTGCCTCTACCCCTCCTTCTCTCATGTGCACGCACGTTTTCTCTCTCTCTCTCTCTCTCAAAAATAAACATTAAAAAAAATAAAAACTTAGCTCAATTTCACTTCTTTGCTGAAGTCTTTTGGGATACTCCAACCCCTTTTAATATGTTTCTTCCTCCAAATTCCTTAAATTCCTTAGTGGCTTTTTACTTCTGTGCTCTGTTGTATGTTTATGTCTATCTCTATCTACACTAGATTAAGTCTCTTGAATGCTAGGAGCACTTATTTTCTGGCTTTTTATATCTCATAATGCTTCACATGTGCCTTTCTTTCACCTCATAGAATTTATTATGCCTTATTGTCTTGCACTAGGGACACATGGATGAACAAGACAATCTTAGTCCCTGCCTTCAGGAGCTTACATTCTAGTGAAGAGGACAGTTAACATATAAACAAATGAAATAATTATAAATTGGGATAACTACTATGAAGGAAGCAAAGAAGAAGCTGAGAGAAACGTGACATTGAGAATCTCTGTTAGACCAGTGTCAGGGAAAGCAAGATGTTGGGAGGATGATTAAAAATTCCTTTAAGATAAAAAAATTTTAATCAGTTGAGGTCTCTGCCTCAGTGCTGTTACCAGTAACCTTGATTTTTGCTGCTTACTTTGTTTACAGCTTACTCTGACAACCTTACATAGGAAAGGCTCTCCCTCTCTTTTTTTTCATTAAACTTTTAATTTTTAATTATTTATAAATAAATAAAGATAGTTTTTATTATTTTTTTAATTTTAGAGAGCATAAGCAGAGGAGGGGACAGAGGGAGAGAAAGAATCTCAAGTAGGTTCCACACTCAGCACAGAGCCTGATGTGGGGCTTGATCTTGGGATCATGACCTCAGCTGAAATCCAGAACCAGATGCTCAACTGACTGAGCCACCCAGGCTATTTTTATGTATTTATTTATTTTGAGAGAGAGAGAGAGAGAGGTGAAGGGTAATGACAGAAGGAGAGGGAGAGAGAGAATCTTAAGCAGGCACCACTCTCAGGGCAGAGCAGGACATGGGGCTTGCCCCTAAACTTTTAATTTTTAAATAATTGTAGATTATTAAATCTACATGTGGTTTTAAAAAATAATACAGCGAGATCTCATGTACCCTTTACCTACTTTCCCCATGGTAATATCTTGGGAAAGTGTAATACAGTATCACAACTAGGTGTTAAAAATAGGCCCATCAACCCAATCAAAGGAGGGATGCAGAGACTAGGAACACAGTGAAGTGAGTCTTTAATCAGTGTTTTTGCAAGAGCCGTGTCTGATGGACAGTCATACCTGGGGCAGTTACAGCAGACAGTTTATCTCCTAACATGCAAGCCCCTCTCCTGGTTCCTCATTGGCTGGGTACTACAGAGGTTACAGCCTTACCTGGACGTTGCCTGTGCCCACATAAGGCAAAAAGTAATCTGATTGGAACAAATGTAGGTTCCCTGAGGTGACACAGAGACTTTCAGTCTCTCCTCCCTTTGTTCTTTGGTGCATGCTCATTGCAAAGCCTGCAAAAATAAGCCCACGAAACATAGAATGGAAGAAGAACCAGGAAGTGAAGTGTCTTAGGGTTTGGGACTCCATTGGCGNCCCAGGCGCCCCTCCAATATGTTGTATTCCTGTTGTTAATTAGACAGCAGAGCTTTTATTTAGTATTTCTGAAAATGAATCATCTCCCTTATTTCTCACACAAGGTAATGAATGATCTGGAGAGAGTCTGCCAATCTTGTTCTTGTTTTCCTAGTTTTACTTGTGCTTACTCATCATGTGTAGGTTTGTGTAACTACCATCACTGTCAAATTATATTTTCCTCACTGCAGTGATGCTGCATGTTCTGTTATAACCACTAATTTGATCTCCGTTTCTTTAATTTGTCATTTCAATAATGTTACATAAATGGAGTTTTAAAGTATGTAACCTTTCAAGACTGGATTTTTTCACTCTGGTAAGTCTGTCGAGCCATTTAGGTTGTTCCTTTCTATCACTTAGTCATATTCCATGGTATGGAGGCACCAGTTTGTTTAGTCAGTCACCCATTGAAGGACATCTGGGTTGATTTTGGATTTTCGCTATTATGACAAAAGCTGCTATGAACAATTATGTGTAGGTTTTTCATGTGGATCTTTTTTCATTTGCCAGTATGGCTATATCATTTTATGTTCCTACAAGTAGCAGTAACCAACTGTTTGATGTAGTTTCTTTGAATCCTTGCCAGCATTGTGTTGTCACCTTTTTTTTTTTTTTTTACCATTCTGATAAGTGTGTAGTGAAAGGCCCCTTTTTAAAACTAAGCTTGCCTACATTCTGAGTTAGGGAGGATTTTGTTGTTACTATATAATCTCCTTGCTCCTGATACTCTTAGGAACTAGAGGCTGCCATCCAGCCAGATACCAGCCTGGTGTCAGTCATGACTGTGAACAATGAGATTGGAGTCAAGCAGCCCATTGCAGAAATAGGTGAGTATTTTGGGTGGAGCTTGATGCTTGCCCACCACTGGGAACCATTTGAGGAGCAGGAGTGGTCTGGGAGGGAGATCAAGGGAAAGGGAGTTTCAGTTACTTGTTTAAAGACCTGTTGTAATGTGGCATAGCCAGGATTTGAATCCAGGTCTAGTATCCTTTATGTTCTTTTCATTTAACTGCAGTTGATGCCAAAAACAAAACACTGCCCTTTTTTCCTCTTCCTCTTTCACTTTTGTCACTTTAGAACATCTCTTTATTATGCTCGCTTAGAGCCAGAGACTCATTGTAACTCTAAGGCACATTAGCAAATAGATCTGCTAATCTTTGCTTCCTTTTAATTAAAAAGGATGTAAAAGTTAATTTGATATATTGAAAAGCCAGTATTAATAAGATAAAAAGAGTCTTATGCATCAGAATATCAGGGATATTTTGATTTGGTGATTGGTACTTGCCCTTTATTTGGTCAAGGAAGCTGGCTGAGAATGACAGAACGAGAGGGAGGGAGAGAGGGAAAGAGAGGAAGAGAAAGAGAGAGAAAAGTTATTTACTATATGGCTAGAAGCTAATGCCAGATGCAGTTTTGCTTTAGAACTCATGGTACATTGTGGGATCACTGCCAGGTGACTTCCCAACATTGTGCTATGATTTCCCCTCTGTTGTTTCCTCAGGACAGATTTGCAGTTCCAGAAAGGTATATTTTCATACCGATGCAGCCCAGGCTGTTGGAAAAATCCCACTTGACGTCAATGACATGAAAATTGATCTCATGAGCATCAGTGGTCATAAAATCTATGGTCCCAAAGGTACCAGCCCTTCCTTGAGTTCCTTTTCTCAGACTTCCTGGTGAAACCCTAGATAGATGTTCCTTGAACTCATTTGGAACTACCATTGCTCTCAGAGGAAGTTGTACATTGATAGTGCTTTGCAGAATGCAGAATGCAGCACTGCTAATACAAGTGTCCTTTAGCAATAACCAAGAACACTTGCCAGTTTGTAGACTCTTGCAGCTAACTGTATATAGCAGTCTATTGTTGCACGGTCTCTTTAGAAAATCCTTAGAAGGCAAGTAGAGTTTAATTTGGTTGAGGAACAAAGGGTTTTTGTCATATCAAATTTAGCTAAATAAGTCCAGCTACCTTGTCTATTAGTTTTCAATTTTTTTAAATGTTAAATAATTTTGATAAATGTTATGCTTTTACTTGTTTCTCCCTTTCCTCCAACTTTTTTTTAATTTTGAAAAATATCAAGCTTACAGAAAAGTTGAAAGAATATTTTGACACTTTTGAAAGTGAAATTTTGTTTCATCTGCATTTTCCTTTTTTTTCTCTTTTGTAACAAACTTTGTTTCCCAGGGGTTGGTGCCATCTATATTCGCCGCCGGCCCCGCGTACGTGTGGAGGCCCTGCAGAGTGGAGGGGGGCAGGAGCGGGGTATGCGGTCTGGGACAGTGCCCACGCCCTTGGTTGTGGGCCTGGGGGCCGCATGTGAGGTGGCACAGCAAGAGATGGAGGTACGGAGAGAGCAGTTCCTTTCTTCATCTTCTTCCCCTGTGCTGGGTCTCCTTTTAGAGGCTTATCAGCACAATTGAGTCAGACCTCTGCCTGAAGAGGAGGTTTAAGAAACCCATCCTTGTCCCAGTGCTGCTAACATCTTGTTCGGAGGGAGGTGTTACAGGCTCCAAAATCCAAGCCCTTTCAGTAATTATTGGCTCATTTATTTCTAGCTTATTGGAACCATGTGTCCAGTTATTGAGCACCTTTGCACACTAGGTGCTGTGCTCAGTGCTGGGGATACAGTGGTGTCCATGAGTAACACAGGATGATAAGTGGGTCTGATGTATAGTCACTTCTGGGCACTGGAATAGGGCCCCTCGTCTTGTGTGTTTCTGAGCTGCTAATGGTCACTATGCTTAGTACTCCCTTGCCTGCTCCTCAGTACGACCATAAGCGTATCTCAAAGTTAGCAGAGCGGCTGACACAGAAGATAATGACTAGCCTTCCAGATGTGGTGATGAATGGGGACCCTGAGCACCATTACCCAGGTATGCACATGTTCTTTCTATCCCCATTTCGGAAGAGCCTGAGACTTTGAAGCTCCTCTCACAGTGATTCTCTCTCCAGGCTGTATCAACCTTTCCTTTGCATATGTGGAAGGGGAGAGTCTGCTGATGGCACTCAAGGATGTCGCCTTATCCTCAGGGAGGTGAGTTGGACTGGATAGACAAGAACTATGATAGGGCTCATTAGCCTGGCCTCTAAGTGGTATAAGACATTATTAGGCTTCCTAGTGTGGAGATGTCAGGCACAAGAGCTCCTGGCCATTTTGTAAGTGCTTGTTTTTTAGCTGGCTTGGCACTTGCTGAAGTTTGTGACCTTAGGAGGGCGTCCTGGGGTAGAACTTTGCGCCTTATGTGATCCCAGAAGGTACGTGTATCTGATCTAGTGTTATACTAGCAGTTCTGTTGCAGACCCTCAGAATTGAAGGATGCTCCAAAGGCCACTAAGGGTTTAGCTGTCATATAGGCTGCTACTGATGGTGTATTCAACCATAGGAGAGTCAGCACTTGGTTCTTTGCTGGCTCTGGTTGTCAGACCCAGCTCATGTGGTATCATGCTCTGTCATGCTTTGGCAGTGTCCTTGCTGAAGGAGGATATCCTCCATAAGGGTCAGAGGAGCTATGTTCACCTCCCAGAAAATGCAGGCAGGCTTGGGCCTCTTAGCTCTACCAGATTAGAAAGTCCTTGTATCTCCATATAATGACTTCAGGGACCTGCGGGTGGAAGCCAGACGAGAGATTTGTGGCTAAAAGCCAATGTTGATTATGAATTGAGCAAGACTCCTTGTCTTTCTCCTCAGTGCCTGCACGTCTGCATCCCTGGAGCCCTCTTATGTCCTTCGAGCAATCGGCACTGATGAGGATTTAGCTCACTCTTCTATCAGGTCAGTTTGTTGAGCTACAACATTTATGAAAAGCATCTTCTTTTGTATTCTTCATCTCCTGTTATAGTCTTCTCAGACTTGTTTTCCTTATCCATTCTTGATTCTTCTTGAAAGTTCCTACAGCAGTTCTCAGATTTCATTGAGTATCCTCTGGGAAGTTTATGAAAGTTGAAGATTTCTGAGTCCGACACTCAGAGATTCTGACTCACTAGGACTGGAGGAGGAATAGGAGACTTCTCTGGTGATGCTAATATGGGTGACCCACCTTCTGAGAAACTCTGGCCATGTTCTTTGCTCATGTCTTCTGTGGAGTAGATCTTCATTGAATATTTGCTGAATGAATTTACCCTGGTGCCAGAGTTCAGATGTGGAGCTCTTCTCTTATGCATTTTTTCAGGTTTGGCATTGGCCGTTTCACTACAGAGGAGGAAGTAGACTACACAGTGGAGAAGTGCATTCACCATGTGAAGCGTCTTCGAGAAATGAGGTATGCAGTATGCACCAGGGACCCTGTGGAAGAAATTGGAGTGCTGACCCTTCTCTTGTCCTCAGGCTATGTCTTCACACTGCCAGAAACCAGCCTTTAAAAACACTTGGATTTAAGGATTTAGAAGTTCCACAAAGTTGGGGCTGCTGGCTGGCTCAGTTGGTAGAACATGTGACTCTTGATCTTGGGGTTGTGAGTTCAAGCCCCACAATGGGCATAGAGCTTACTTTAAAAAAAAACAAAACAAGAAGTTCAATAAAGCAAAAAGGTGAATCTCCTTGGCTTCTTGTTTTCAGAATATGACAAAATTTTTTTAAAAACTAAAGAACTGGGGTGCCTGCGTGGCTCAGTCTGTTAAGCATCCGAATCTTGATCTCGTGGTTCATGAGATTGAGCCCTACATCAGGCTTTGCACTGATAGTGTGAAGCCTGCTTGGGATTCTCTATCTCCCTCTCTCTGTCTCTATCAAAATAAACATTAAAAAAAAACCTAAACAACTACATAAATTCAGATGTTTTCATTATTATAGTATTAATAGTTGTCATTGCAGCATTATCAATACAAAATTAGCAATTTGTAGACTAAAGAGAGAAAACTCTCCCTTTAAGATAGGGATTCTTACTTTGAGTTCTGTGACTAGACTTCAGGAGATCTATGATAGCCCTGAAATTGTATGCTAAATGTTGTGTTCTTGTGCATTTTCTTTGAAAGAAAGTCCATAGTTTTCTTCAAATTCTCAAAAGATTAAGAACTACTACTCAGAGCGTTCTTTGTAAAGATCTTTGTAAACAAGGTCAAGAGATGCTTTATCAGCCAGCTGCCACCAGGGCTTCCCTTAGTAGCCATAGAGCTCCACTTCTTCCTGGAGACATTGAGGTCTCTGGATTTTTTCAGAGTCTGTCTCTGTCCTGGTTAAATTCAACTTTCAAGATTCTCTTGATCTAGTTATTGAGAGCATGGAAGTTTAGGTATATACCCTTCTTCCTTTGATGAACTTTCCCAGGCCTCTCTGGGCTCTGGATTTCCTTCCCAGGGTCTAGTTGTATTGCTTAAATATCTACTACTTGCTTAGTTTTCTTAGGCTCAAGATTCCTCCTTGGCTTGACTTTTTGGTACTCTGGCATACTGAAAGGGCATTTCTACTGGACCATGCTGCAAAGCCTTATTCTTCTTATCTGTGTGGCTTCAGCATCTTCCCCTATTCCTTCTGACCTTTACAAAATGAATTCAGCCTAGTTTCATTAACTCTCAACTAAAGCTTTATTTTGTTTTATTTTATTTTAGAGAGTGAGAGCACAGCAGGGGAGAGGGGCAAAGGGAGAGAGGGAGAGAATCTCAAGCATCTCCATGCTCAGTGCAGAGCCAATGTAGGGCTCAATCTCATGACCTGAGCCAAAATTGAGTTGGACACTTAACCAACTGAGCCACCCAGGCACCCCTAAAGCTTTATTTTGTGAGTCTATGACAATAAAAGACCTCTAAAAAGAAAGGACAGGGAGGAGGTGGCTAACTTTAAGGAGTCATGAAAAATGTTATACATAGAAAGGCATGTTGGGAATGCATGGTGTAAAGGAAAGGGATAAGCCAAGGAAAGAATGAAATTACGTGAAAGAAAATTTACTGGGGAAATTCAAACCACAAATCCCATGGTCAAAATACATTGATGTATTATCTGGTCTGGGAGTATTGTCTAAGGCGTTCAAGCTGAAGGGAATCAGAGATTAGTAGATATTTCTCAGCAGTAGTTCTTGTGTGACATGGGATGCTCAGGTCTAAGATCCAAGAGTTATTTTTGGATTGGAATCACAGTCAAACTCTGGGGAGACAAGACTAGTAGGAATTGGATAAGAGTGCTATATACCCATATAATTTAAGGCTAAGCTCTAGCCCCAACTGAGAAGTAGAGTAAAACCCAGAAAGAAGTGTTGAAAAGCGGTCCATGTGTGGTGGGGATGAGTAGAGAGGCTGAAACTTGCTTACACAGGTCCTAAGGGTCTTGGTTCCACCAGGGAAACTGTGTCCATAGTCTCTAATGAATGGGATGAGAGCTTCTTGAATGTGGCCACAACTGATGCCATTGGCTTGGCCCCACTAGAGCTGACCCTGAGGTACCGAGTTATTGTTTGTTGGCAGCTTTGGAGATGCTAGACTGGCAAGGATTTAGAAAGAGCTGGGAAAGACTTGCTAACCGCTATGTTGGGTCTGTTGTGGCAAGGAAGTGGAGAGACAAGAAGAGATGGAGACAAGTCAGGGGTCAGAGACCAACGTTGGCTGTTTCCTATCTAAGCCCTTACTCACCTAGTATCTCTTTTCTTTGGCAGCCCTCTCTGGGAGATGGTACAGGATGGCATTGACCTCAAGAGCATCAAGTGGACACAACACTAGAAGAGTGAGCCTCTGACTTTGTGCAGACTGGCTTCTGCCTCACCAACCCATGCACATCTGGGTATTTTGTTATACCCAGTGGATGCTTCATGTTCAAACCAGAATTGGTGTAGCCCACTTGACTTCAGCATTAGCCCACCTCCAAGATAGAAACACAAGAAACTATCTTTCCTGAGCCTCAGCACCTTTGGTGGAGAACACACACCATTTCTCTCTAGGAGTCCTTCTCTGGTCTTACGGTGGATGGATATTCTTGGTGGAGAGAGCCAGAGGAACTGGAAGAAGGTTCTTTGTGCAGGGACCTCAGTGATATACATGGACTTTTGAATGTTGCTTACTACTACTCAGCAAGACTGACTCCTTCAGGAACAACATAATCAACTATTTAATTTCTTTTTTGGCTCCAAAAGCCACCTCTTCATGTTATAGACTGAACAGCAAGTTTTTTAGAAGGCTTGTCTCCTGTTCTTGTCCTTCATTTCTTTTGACCTAATGAAGCTAGAAATATCTATGTGACTCCATCTACTATTCTAATTTATGTTTCTTTGTAAAAAATTGTTAATTTGCAGATTAAAGAAGTAAATTCACCTTCCTGTATTTACTTTGTGACTTTATGAAAGTCTCAGGGAAAATTCCATGCTATGCTTGGGAATCATGGAGCAGACTACCACTCTACTTGATTTCCATAGATGACTCAATCTGCTTGTATCTTTTTTTTTTTTACTTTTTTTTTTTAATTTTTTAAGGTTTTTTTTATTTATTTCTAGAGAGAGAGAGAGCGTGAGCAGGGGAGGGTCAGAGAGAGAGGGAGTCACAGACTGAAATAGGCTCCAGGCTCTGAGCTGGCAGTCAGCACAGAGCCCGACGCGGGGCTCGAACCCACGAACCGCGAGATCATGACCTAAGCGAAAGTCAGACGCTCAACCGACTAAGCCACCCAGGCGCCCCTTTTTTTTACTTTTTTAAAAATTTATTTCTGAGAGAGAGAGACAGCGTGAGCAGGGGAGGGTCAGAGAGAGAGGGAGTCACAGACTGAAATAGGCTCCAGGCTCTGAGCTGGCAGTCAGCACAGAGCCCGACGCAGGGCTCGAACCCACGAACCGTGAGATCATGACCTGAGCCAAAGTCGGACGCTTAACCGACTGAGCCACCCAGGCGCCCCTGCTTGTATCTTTTT
The DNA here is from genome assembly GCF_008692635.1 of Crocuta crocuta. Taxonomy (NCBI): domain Eukaryota; kingdom Metazoa; phylum Chordata; class Mammalia; order Carnivora; family Hyaenidae; genus Crocuta; species Crocuta crocuta. Next base: position 212,856 of record NW_027530847.1, read on the forward strand.
ATTCATCAGTTATTTGAGTGTCTCTCAGGTGCCTAATGTTGTTCTGAGTATTGGACCAAAAGGACCCTGCCCTCACTGAGCTTTCATTCTAGTAGAGAAACAAAAAATAAGACATAAATAAAGCTATTACAGATTGTGGTGGGTGCTATAGAAGAAATATAATGGCAAGAGGAAATAACAGGGAGAAACTACTATGCTATGTATACTAGGAAAGCTTTTTTAAGGAGGTATTACTTAAGCAAAAACATGATTTCCAGCCATGAAAGAATGAGATGAATGAGGAATGAGAAGCAACTGGAAGAGCAAAGGGCCTGAGGTATGAAAAAGCATGTGTTTGAGAAACCTATAGAGGGCAAATGCAGTTTTCATTTGTGGGTCTGACACTGTAGGTGGATAGTTACCAGCACTAAAAAAAAAAAATCAGGAGAAAAAATAGATTACATCAGTGTATTTTAAGTAGTCTTTTTGTTTTTCTACTTTAAAAAAAAAAGTTTATTTTTAAGTAATCTCTATGCCCATATGGGGCTAGAACCTACAACCCTGAGATCAAGAGTCTCATGCATATGACTGAACCAGCCTGGTAACCCTTAAGTATTTTATTTGATTATATATTTGATTGTGTATACCTGGCTCCAAGTGTATTATGTGAGTGATAGTCAAAAAAATTTGAAAGCTACTAGCTAGAAGTATGGTAAATACAGGTAGACCAGAGGAGGAAGTTTTTAAATAAATTTTTCATTATGAATAATCTTTTTTAAGTTTATTTATTTTGAGAGAGAGAGAGAGACCATGCAAACAAAGGAGAGACAGAGAGAGAGGGAGAGAGAATCCCAAGCAAGCTTCACACTGTCAGTGCAAAGCCCGATGCATGGCTCAGTCTCACAAACCATGAGATCTTGACCCAAGTCAAAATCAAGATTATGGCACTTACCTCAAATACTCAGGAGCCATTATTCTGAATAGTTTTAGATTTAGAGAAAGTTTGCAAAGACAGTACAGACGTAGATGTCCATCACTTAATTTCTTCTAATTTTAACAACTAGTATAAAACTTGGCATATTTGTCAAAACTAAGGGATTATTAGCATCTGTACATTAGTATTAACTACAGATTTTATTCAGATTTCACCAGTTTTCCCACGAATGTCTTATTTCTATTCCAGAAGCCAATCCTGGATACCAAATTGCATTCAGTATGTTTTGTTTTTAATGCACTATATTATAGCTACAAAGAGTATATATAATGAAGTGTAGGTTTATTTTTTTTAAAATGTTTTATTTATTTCTAGGAGAGAGAGAGACAGCGTGAGCAGGGGAGGGTCAGAGAGAGAGGGAGTCACAGACTGAAACAGGCTCCAGGCTCTGAGCTGGCAGTCAGCACAGAGCCCGACGCGGGACCCGAACCCACGAACCGCGAGACCATGACCTAAGCGAAAGTCGGACGCTTAACCGACTAAGCCACCCAGGCGCCCCAGTGTAGGTTTGATTTAAAAGTGAGACTGGATTTTCTAATTTGCTGCTTTTGGCATACTGAGCTAGCACCAGGCAAGTCTGCCACGCAAATCTTCGCAAAAGCTTGTTGGAACTGTGGAAATTTAGTCCCTGATTTTCTTACTTGATTCCTCACTTTCTGATTTGGAAGATTAGTTCAATTTTGGTAATAGTCATCATGTTGAAAACTAGCCTCTGTACTCCAGAGGTGGAATATAACAGGAAGACAGTTTGGGGATAAAGAGGAAAGGCCGTTTTATTTACTTCCAGGCAAAGGAGGCTGCAGCAGTTTTTAATGCCTTCAAAACTGCAGACCCACGCTGGATAAAGGCTAAGGGGTTTTATAGGAAAATACAGGATCTGGGTGGTTTGGATAGGAATCTGGTAGTATTCCAACCTTATTGGTCAGGTCTTCATAGTGATCTCATGACCAGTGCTGGCAATGGCCATCCGAGTCTCATTACTAGACATACATTGAGGAAAGCGAGATGTCAACACTGACGCGGAGTTCCTGAAACAAATTATTCTACCAAAAACAAAAACAAAAAAACCAAAAAAATGGGGGGTGGGGAGCAGAAGCTTTAAGAATGAGGAACACAGGGAAAATATTGTTCAGTTTAAAGTCAAGCTTTGCTGAAGCATTAGTGTGTCCATCTTAATTTCTATCCATCTTTACTTCTCTATAACGATTTCAATCACGATAATTGGGTATAGGCAGGGGGAGTAGACAGCATAATTTTTTCTGTAATACAATAATACTAAATACTAAATATAATACTAAATACTAAAATGCAGTCCGTTAATGAAGACTAGTGGGTAAGGCTCCCTGGACTGAAATTTTTAACTGGGGAAAAAAAAAATTAGGTTTCGGTTCTTTTGTTAGGGCATCGTCAACAGAGCAGGGCACTACTTTGTGATCCACTTCAACCTCTACACCACTACGCGAAGACGCTATCTCTTCCCTTTCGCAGTGGCTGGAAAAAGTGAAGCAATTTGTACAAACTTCCGCAGTGAACAGGCGACCCAGGTACTTTTACCCATCCCACCACGTAGCGTCCTTCCCGTAAGGCGGGGCTAGTATGCAAACGTCGCACGTTAGGACTCAAAGCTCCTTTCGCCACAAATACCCGCAACTTCCGGCAGATTGCCCAAGAACCTCAGCGCGCTTGCGCCGTGCCGCCCCGTGATGTCACTACTCCGTCCCGCCCCTGCTGGAACGCGGAGCTGCTGAGCGGGCTGTCGGCCATTTTGTGAAGCGGCGAAAGAGGTGGTGGCTGCTGTGGGCTCCGGGAAGCCGTTCGGGCTGGGGCTGTCGGCAGCGGGGCGGAGGCACTCGCGCGGGGGGTAACTCGGGTCTGGGTTCGGGTGCCGCGCAGCTCTCCCCGGTAAGACTCCCGCAGCCCGGAACGGGCGGGGCTGTGCGGGGCTCGAGCCGCCCCTTGGTGGCTNGCGAGCGCCCCACACAAAAGGGTCGCGGCGTGGCTGCGGGGGTCTTGGGGCGCCGTTTGCGCCTTTGAAGCCTGAGAGGATGCAGGAAGGACGCAAGACAGGATGAGCCTGCATACCGAAGTGGGGACGAGGCCATAGTGAGGACGCCCCCGTGGTCTGAGAGGGAGGAAGCCACAGCTGGGTGGCCCAGCGGCCTGCGAACTAACGGGGATTGCAGTGAAAACACACCTACATCCCGAATGAGTCAGATTTTCTGCGCCTCCCAAAAAAGACAGAGATTGTAACTCCATCTCTGTGTCCTGTAGTGAGGAGATAACGTAGTGAGGACACTCCCTACATCCGAAGTGGAAAGGAGGCTCCGGTGGCCTAACAGGAAAAGGGGACTACAGTCAGGCCTACAGGACACACCTGTGAGGAGGAAGCTGTCGTTACTCTCTGTGAGTCTAGGAAGGAAGTCAGAACTGGTCGCCTTCGTGGCCTGAAGGTGGAGTGGGTTGCAGGGAAATACTTCCCAGGCTCAGCGTTGGGCGGGGCCTACCCTCGAGGGTGTCGGCGATTTGAGAAGCCGGTCTCTGTAGCGAGAAAAGTGGGGGTGAGTACTCCTCCCAAGCCTCTGAGAATTGTAGTGAGGTGCCAGATCTTTGGTCCCCAAGTAGGGAAAGGGCTACAGGGAGGACCACCTCCACAGATACCTTGGAGAGAGCCTCCCGCTCTGAAACAGGAGGAGGTCCTATAGGATGTGGAGGGTGGGTGCTTTCGATGAGTGAGTTGATTTTGTCTAGTGGAAGCTAGAGGTGCTAGTTGGCAGCCACGTGAAATAGGTGGGAGGGGCTTTGAGGATCTACAGGTTAGTGTTGGGGTTGGACACCAGTGCGGGAGGCTTAGCTGCCAGATTGCAAATGCATGGACTTTATGTATGCCTGTAATGTGTGCTTTATAGTGAAAAATGTAAGCGGCTTCGGTGAAGGTTATTTTGGGTTATTCAGCAGAAAACATGCTGGGAGTTTTGTATACTGTGTTGCAGGCTCCGGAGGAGAGGTTTCTGGACCCTAAAACTGTCCTAAAACCCTGGATTTCCAGAGATAACCTAATGTATATTGTGGTAGTTGTTAGGAGCCATTCTGTATCATTCAAGAATAGTGTAATTCCACTCAGTATAACCTGAGGAAAAAAGTAATTGCAACTCAAGGATTGTTGAAGGAGAGACTTACAACTGGAGTATTTCTTTTGCTTGAATGGTTTAAAAGGTGTTATTTTTGTAAAATGCAGTGTTAGTAACGTATTGCCTTGGACTTCATTATCTAGTTTGTATTGTTAATGTATTTCAGAGCATTTGCAGTTGAAAGGTGTCCTACAAGTCTGGACATAACAGGCTGATTGTTTCGTGGGTTTTGTTTGTTTGTTTTTTGTTTGTTTTTATTATAGAAATATACAAGACTGGGTTGTACTTGTTTTTGAAATTTGGTGGTTTTGACCCAAAGGAGGATTTCTGGACTTTGTGGGAAGTAATTGTGTTCAGGCATTTCCCAAGATCATTAAAAAGTTGGAAAGAACTGTTACAGGTGGTTAAAATAATTTTATGGTAATTTTGTAAGAAAATTAAATATTTGGCCTGTTTGTATAAAGGTTGAGGATGTACTCAGTATTATTACTGGGAATTTTTTTTTTAACGTAACAGGGATTTAACGTAACAGGATGCATTTATATTATCTTTATATGCTCAATTAAGTATTTATGGATTGTAATGTATAATTTGTTTTTCTTATGATCATATCTGTTAGGTGAAAAATGTGAAGCTTTAGAAACCATTGTGGTGGTCACTTGGAACATATTGTTATGTGCTAATATCAGTATACTTCTGGCTTCTTTCACTTTCTTGTTACATGCCAAATGTTTCAATGGTTGCATATTGAGAATTTGGGGGTTGTTGGTACAATTTTTAGATATGAAACTTGATTTTGTGGGCCAGTGTCTTCCAGGTGCTGGAATTCAGTGACCATGTTCATACTGTTTTTATTCCATTTTGTAGAGAGCCACTTCGTCTTTCAGCTTGGATGAATATTTTCCTCTGTAGATGTTGTAGAAAGAACTTCGAAGAGTCAGTAACTGGTTACACAAAAGATACTTTTAGATATCTATCCCTAAAATCTAGAGTCTTGTCCATTCCTGTATCTTCTGCCCTGGCCACAACTACTTAATAAATGATCGTGATATAAATGAATGTTAAATATTTTAGGTCAACTAAACAGAAAAGTAACTTCACCAAATTTATAGTTTAACACACTTTACTACCACCGCTTATATGCATTTTGGTTTGCAAAGAGTTTATTTCATTAAGTTTCAAGCTACCTTTCGAGTCTTAAGGCCGATAGAGGGAGGGTTTACATGGTTGGCTAGGTTAAAAGTAATATTGTTGCTTTCAAGTTTAAATCAAGTAAGATGATGGACATAATTATTGGCATGAGGGGGGATTGAAAAATAATACAGTCTTTTTGGCAGGAGGAATATGTATCTTATTTAGAAATGTCTTTTGGTTTGCTGCTTTTGATAATTGACTGGAGGTTAATGGGAAAGTTGAGTAATGGACTATCTAAAAAAGAATTCATGCCCTCAGTGTCAGAATTGTTTCATTAAGAACGATCACAGAATCTGAAGTGTGATCCATTTGGGTATGGGGAAAAAATCAGGTGGATGAAGCTTTGGGTTTTTTTCTGTAATGCCTACCATATAATGTGGTTATTCGGCTGATAGCATTGTGCCTGTTATGATTGGTTCTCTCTTGCTCATGTCTGAGGTGACATTTGAAGGGTGCTGGTTTTTGTATTTTTTGAACCTAAAGAACTTTGGCTCTGCTGTACCTGATTACTGAACAAAGTTGAAGTTCACTTTTTGATGTTTATCACCAGATGAAGAGTGGAAATGGTTAAGTTCTGGTTTGTATCTTGACTTCATGATAAAGAGGATTGTTGTCATTTTGTTCTGAAATCTCAAATGATTGAAATGGCTAGTAAATAAGAAAATATGTCATGTCATAATAATAAGCTAAGTATCCACAGCAGGTATTTGTAATTTGTGCATGCTTTTGGTATTTGTAAAGCTAAGCAAAGTCACTGTGTTAGGATTACTTTTCTAACATAAAGCAGAAAAATATACTGAAGCAATCTTCTTGTTTTAGATCTTCTGATATATATCAGCGAATTTAATGGCAAATCGGGCCCATTTTCTCCTTCCTATCTTTAGGTATAGGTAAAGAAAAAAATGTATTTTAGATGTTAATTGCATAGAATTGTTTTCAGTCTTACCCTTCTAAAATTCGCCAAACCTTAAGGTAGTTGGAGTGGATTTTTCATGTTGGGATTCCTTCATTCCATTGCTAGCAGATATTTAGAACCCAGAGATGAGTAGGTTCTTGGAAAACAGTGGTGCCTCTTAAATTATTGTGCTTTTTACAAAGTGAGGTGAAAACAAAAGTGCTTCAGTTCTCAGTTTCTATTTACTTTGTCCATTTGAAGGAAGAAGTAGAACACCAAGAGTTGTGAGCTTTTCTAGCTTCTAGCCTAAACTTTCTGCATACTTTTTCCTTGGTATGGGTTGATATGGATATGGGCCTTCCCCTTTGCTTAAATAGAAAAGATTCACAAATTTATGCCTAGATTGATTTTGTATTTTATTAATTTATTTTAAAATGTTTGAGAGAGAGCTCGACCCACGGAGGGGCAGAGAGAAAGGGGGACAAAATATCTAAACGGGGCTCAAACCCACAAGCCGTGAGATCGTGACCTGAGCTAGAGTTGAATGCTTAACCAGCTGAGCCACCAAGGCGCCCCCCCAATTTTGTATTTTAAATTGAACAGTGTAAAATTTGAACGAGGCATCTGCCAGTCAGCTGGGCCTTTGTACTTTTTCTTGTGGAATGAGATAATTCTTTGTTGTTATAGTAATTTCTGGCAACCCTTTAGAAATTTTTTGAGAGTAGGTCTGGTGTGTTCCTTTGGGCATAACTGGCTGACTCTGAACTTGTTCCTCTCCAGATGGACATATGCAACCTTGTTGGGTCTCGAGGGGAAGAAGCTGGGGAACCTGTTTCACTTACTACCTTCAGGGCACAAGTCCTGGCCCCATACCAGAACTTTTGAATTGGAATCTCCCGTAGGGGATCATCTGTTAATCACAAATGCTTAACTAGAAAATTACTCTGATTCTGTTGGTCATAGAGTCAACCTTGTACATTTAGAAAATAATATTGCAAAAATTCTTGCTTTTCCTCATTGAGCATAGCCTTTACCTAAAGCAGCCTTTTTTCTATTTCACGTTTCCCTTTGTGTCCTGTTAGATAACCTTCTAGGTGTGGCTTTTATTTATTTTTTTAAAATTATTTACTTATTTATTTCTGAGAGAGAGGGGNGTGAGATCATGACCTGAGCCCAAGTCACACGCTTAACCAACTGAGCCACCCAGGTGCCCATAGGTGTGGCTTTTAAATAAAGAGTTTTAAAACTCTTTAGACATAATAAGAACTGATTTGTACAACATATAAAAGATTGGTACAGTGCTCTTGGCTTATGAAAGTATTGTTAATGACATTTGCGTAGCTTTTGTGGCAAAAAAAAACAACCTCATTCTTAAGTAATTTGAGTAATTGTCTAGATGTTTAGGTTGTCCTTTAGAAAAAGTTTAGAGTAGCACTAAAATTTTTTAATATGGTTTACTTTTCGGTGATGAATATTAAGCACTGGTGGTATCTTGAAAGATAGTTAAAAATGTGCATCATCCTAAGTAGTGTTCTGTTGGTAATCTTAATACTTAACAGTGACAATTTTCTTCTCTGTTTCTATAAATTAAAAAATGGTCTTTTGGAAGTAGTTGTCTAATCATTTGGTCTTCTATGTTGCTTGTGAATTGTTTATAACTTCACCGGTTTCCGAGAAATTCCAGTAAGACCTGAGTGACTCGTTTTTACTTTGGGAAATATTCTTAATTTGCCAGACTTTTTTTTTTTTTTTCAAGTTTCTTGGAACAGTTTTGGTGTTAGAAGGAAAAGCACTTTTCCTTAAAATTTTGAACTCTGCTGGTTTTAAATAGGAATTAGTCCTTAGAGCCTGAATTTTCACTTCATTTGTATTTCTTGGTTCTTGATACTGTTTTGGCGCAAAGGAAAATATTTTGAAAGTAATTCCAAGAATTTCCATAAGTACCCTTGAATTGATGACTGCCATTTGTCTTGGAACTGTTATTGTGCAGACTTGTGCTTCTTCATCAAACATTTGGTGGGACCTAAGGAAATAGGTCATTGTTGGACTTGTGTTAATGGAATTTTCTGGACTGGTTTAATCATCAAATAATAAAAGTAATTACCAACTGTAAAGCTGAGCTTTATGATTGTTTTCGTTTTTAATTGATTCATTCTTGGACTAATTTATGACACATTCTTGATGTATGTAAATACATTATGTTTTGAAAGATACTCAAATTTGAAAGCAATACCATGTAAGAAGCATGTGTGGGATTTTGGTACATGTGTTTCTTTCTTTCTTTCTTTTTTTTTAATATGCATTCTAACGAAGTACTCTGGTGGTTTCAGACTCGCCTTCATAATGTACAGTTCAGTGTGGCCTGTGCGTGTTGTTTTGTGTTTCCTGCATTGATTTTTGCCTCCATTTATTCTCTATTGCAGTCTAAAAGTTGGTTTTAATTGGTTGCCCACAGGATTGACTTGGCCTCTACTTCTTGTTAAGAAAATACATCTCTTGTTTTATCAGGTAAGAGATTTTGAATAGAGGGTTTATTTTTATACAAATTAAAATGAGATAGCTTCTTTAGTAACATGAAAATATGCGTAGTAACTGAATTGTGGGGGATTTTCTTTTGCTTTTTTTTTATAGTCTTATCTGAGGGAATGGGGGTGGGAGGGACTGGGTGCTTTGAACAGTTGTTGCTTTCTTTGGGGGTCAGTCTTAAATAGATGCATTTCTCTTGCAGAATTCCTGATTATTAGGCAGTAAGTAGCTGTTTTTTTTTTCTCATTGTAGCATTCTAGACTAATTACAAATATAGGTGCTTGTCATTGGTATGGTTTTTTAATATTCCTTTGTGGTATAAGGATAGATAATGGGTCATATGTGTTAGAGTACATATTTTGACTTTAGATGGAACTTTAGTGATTGGAATCTAACCCTCTTGTTAAATAACAATGGTAGGCTCCACGTAGTTGAAATGACTTAACTGTCAAATAGGCACTTAGTAGCAGAATAGAAGATCTTCGTATTTTTTTGGAACCTGAAAACTGTTTTTCACTTTAGATGGCTTTATGAATAAGTCTTATGCTTTACTTCGGTTTAATCTTTAGCCCTTTTTCTAGCTGGTAATCTGGGCAGATTTTCAGTATCATGTTTTCATATGTACTTTGCGCAGACATTCACTAAATCCCTTCTCTTAGTAGCAGATGGTTTTTGAAGAGTTATTCTGTGTGTCACTTTAGCCCTGTGTTTAATTTTTGTGTTCTTGGGACCATATCAAATTCCCATTTTACTGTCCCAGTGCAAACTAACATCTCTATCTCTCTCTCTCTCTCAAGTCTTTTTGGGTGCCTAGATTACTTACCATGATGTTTCTCCCATATAGTGATTAAATGATAAAGCATTTTTAAAGTTGAACAGGAATACTATCCTTAATTTTGTATATAGCCAATATGCTAGAGACAGTAAGGAATGAGAATTTGATTTAATGACTTGGAGTTGTCTTGATGAGCTTCCATATAGACTGCTAAGTAGTAAATAAGAGGAAAGAGTTTGTTGGTGTGATTAGTTCTTTTAGTATTAATTTTTCTTGTTGACTCTTGGAAACCAAAAATTAAAGGCTTCCCTCCTCCTCACATTTCTAGTGTTTTATAATGGTCTCATAAGAGTATTTTCTGTTTGCCAGTCCATCTTTCTGGATTATATTTGAAAGTGGGTTTTATTTCTGTATATGTGTGTGAGAAAACTGTCAAAACCAAACAATATATTTGTTTTGTGTATAGCAGTCATAATGTGGAGATAGAATTACAGATTTTATTTATCAGATTGGTATTCACATAATATTGACATGATAAACTGTTTTCATGAAGGTACAGGATTCTTAGAGCTTGTAGCAGGAAACTTTGGTCTTTTAATTAATGTTCCTGTTTGAGAAGTGTTAAGGTTGTTTTTTTTTTTAAATGTTTTTAATTTATTTTTGAGAGTCAGAGAGAGACAGCGTGAGTAGGGGAGGGTCAGAGAGAGAGAGAGACACAGAATCCAAAGACAGGCTCCAGGCTCTGAGCTAGCTGTCAGCACAGAGCCTGACGCAGGGCTTGAACCCGTGAACTGTGAGATCATGACCTGAGCCAAAGTCAGACGCTTAATCGACTGAGCCACCCAAGTGCCCCCAGAAGTGTTAAACACAAAGCTCAAATCATTTGTAATTTTCCTGAGGTCACAGAGCTATATATATATACATCTGTATACATTTTTTAAAAGTTTATTTGTTTTGAGAGAGAGTCGGGGAGGGGCAGAGAGAATCCTAAACAGACTCCATGTTGTCAATGTGAAGCCTGATCATGAGGGCACAAATTCACGAACTGTGAGATCATGACCTTAGTCAAAGTCAGACCCTTAACTGACCAACAGAGCCACCCAGGTGCCTCTAATAGGTTTGTATTTAAAAGTTGGTTTTTAAGATGGCTTGGAAAACACTGTATGTTGACCTCATAAATTTCAAATTAATATTTTTTCTAGTTCCAAGAATTTATTTTGTATCTCTTTACAAAGGGCTGCCCTTGCATTTACACTTGAAAGCCATAAGAACTGAAATACTGAAATTTTACTTAAATCTGGGAGAAGCTTTTCTTTTTGACTAAACATGGGACATCTAAGACGATCAGTGAGCTCCCAGAAATTCCACAGGAATTCTATTGGGTAGGAGACTATAGCAATCACTGACTAAAGTTTATACCCTAGTTCTTTTTAAAACAAAAGCAAAAGCAAAAAAATACCCTTTTTTCATATCAACCTTTGGTGGGGAAAATGTGTATGTGTGTATTGGTGGGTTTTGGAAGGAGTCATTGGATCTGAGTTTTAATTAAAACAGCTATGGTGAATGGCACTGTAACCCGGTTCTATTTTTTGGAGTGATGACTATAGGTAACTAAGATTTTTGGCTGCTTTGTTCAGTAGTTCTTTTGGATTCTTAGTAGGTATTAACCTCATTTGTAATAAATAATTTCCTATGTCGTTTTCTATAATAAATAGACCTGTAATGCAGATTGAAGGGTTTTAGGATGAAATATAGAATCAGCTCTCATTTGAGACTTGAATCTACTGTAGTGTTAATTATTATTTCCAATTCATTAGTATTCCAGTTTTCTGTTTCTGCCTTGCATTTTGAGATTGAGTCATATAAAATGACACTGATAATTCCATGAAGTTGTCAAGTTTATAAAGGAAAATGCTAAGCCATTTTAAATACTAACTTTGATACATCCTTTGCATGTTTTCCCCTGCAGGTTGTTAAACTTTGTGTCCTAATCTGACTTATACATTTCTTTTATGTCTTACTGAATATTAGCGGTCTGAGTGATATAATTGGTGATTTTACTTTCTTATGGTGGTTTTTTCCTTGAAACTTTTGAGTCATAGGACTGAACTTCTAATTGTTTACAGAACTAATGTCTTTTGGAAGTTGAAATTGTCTAGGTTTTACATTGTAAATGGCACATAATGTTCAGTTTTTAGAATATTCAAATTAAAAAAAACCTACATTGCTTGTGATAGTTTGAGGGACTGTTTGAGGGCCTAAAGCTGGTCATTCTTGTAGCTAAAAACTTGGTGTGATAAACAGGAGTCTGACCTGGCCGTTGCCTTTTCTCATCTGCAGGTGTGTGTGGTTTCAGCGCAGCATGGCTGTGGTCATCCGTTTGCAAGGTCTCCCAATTGTGGCGGGGACCATGGACATTCGCCACTTCTTCTCTGGATTGACCATCCCTGATGGGGGCGTGCATATTGTAGGGGGTGAACTGGGTGAGGCTTTCATCGTTTTTGCCACTGATGAAGATGCAAGGCTTGGTATGATGCGCACAGGTGGTACAATTAAAGGGTCAAAAGTAACACTTTTGTTGAGTAGTAAAACGGAAATGCAGAATATGATTGAACTGAGTCGTAGGCGTTTTGAAACTGCCAACTTAGATATACCACCAGCAAATGCTAGTAGATCAGGACCACCACCTAGTTCAGGAATGAGTGGCAGGGTAAACTTGCCTACAACAGTACCTAACTTTAATAATCCTTCACCCAGTGTAGTTACTGCCACCACATCGGTTCATGAAAGCAACAAAAACATACAGACATTTTCCACAGCCAGCGTAGGAACGGCTCCTCCAAATATGGGGGCTTCTTTTGGGAGCCCAACGTTTAGCTCAACCATTCCGAGCACAGCGTCTCCAATGAACACAGTCCCACCACCACCAATTCCTCCAATCCCAGCGATGCCATCTTTGCCACCAATGCCGTCCATTCCCCCAATACCAGTTCCTCCTCCGGTACCTACGTTGCCTCCTGTGCCTCCTGTGCCCCCAATTCCCCCAGTCCCTTCTGTGCCACCCATGACCCCACTGCCACCCATGTCAGGCATGCCACCCTTGAACCCGCCACCTGTGGCACCTCTACCTGCTGGAATGAATGGCTCTGGAGCACCTATGAATCTGAACAATAACCTGAACCCTGTGTTTTTGGGTCCATTGAATCCTATCCAGATGAACTCTCAAAGCAGTGTGAAACCACTTCCCATCAACCCCGATGATCTGTATGTCAGTGTGCATGGTATGCCCTTTTCTGCAATGGAAAATGATGTCAGAGATTTTTTCCATGGGCTCCGTGTTGATGCAGTGCATTTGTTGAAAGATCATGTAGGTCGAAATAATGGGAACGGATTGGTTAAGTTTCTCTCCCCTCAAGATACATTTGAAGCTTTGAAAAGAAACAGAATGCTGATGATTCAACGCTATGTGGAAGTTAGTCCTGCCACAGAGAGACAGTGGGTAGCTGCTGGAGGCCATATCACTTTTAAGCAAAGTATAGGACCTTCTGGACAAACCCATCCCCCACCTCAGACACTTCCTAGGTCAAAATCGCCCAGTGGGCAGAAAAGGTCAAGGTCAAGATCACCACATGAGGCTGGCTTTTGTGTTTACTTGAAAGGGCTACCATTTGAAGCAGAAAACAAACATGTCATTGATTTTTTTAAAAAGTTGGATATTGTGGAAGATAGTATTTATATCGCTTATGGACCCAATGGGAAAGCAACTGGTGAAGGCTTCGTAGAATTCAGGAATGAGGCTGACTATAAGGCTGCTCTGTGTCGTCATAAACAGTACATGGGCAATCGCTTTATTCAAGTTCATCCAATTACTAAGAAAGGTATGCTAGAAAAGATAGATATGATTCGTAAAAGACTGCAGAACTTCACCTATGACCAGAGGGAAATGATATTAAATCCGGAGGGGGATGTCAACTCTGCCAAAGTCTGTGCTCACATAACAAATATTCCATTCAGCATTACCAAGATGGATGTTCTTCAGTTCCTAGAAGGAATCCCAGTGGATGAAAATGCTGTACATGTTCTTGTTGATAACAATGGGCAAGGTCTAGGACAGGCATTGGTTCAGTTTAAAAATGAAGATGATGCACGTAAGTCTGAACGCTTACACCGTAAAAAACTTAACGGGAGAGAAGCTTTTGTTCATGTAGTTACTCTAGAAGATATGAGAGAGATTGAGAAAAATCCCCCTGCCCAAGGAAAAAAAGGGTTAAAGATACCTGTGCCAGGTAATCCTGCAGTTCCAGGAGTGCCCAGTGTGGGAATGCCCAATGCGGGAATGCCCAGTGCAGGAATGCCCGGTACAGGAATGCCCAATGCAGGAATGCCTGGCACAGGAATGCCCAGTGCCGGAATGCCCAGTGCTGGAATGCCCGGTGCCGGAATGCCTGGTGCCGGAATGCCTGGTGGAGGAATGCCTGGTGCAGGAGGTGAAGAACATGCCTTCCTGACTGTAGGATCTAAGGAGGCCAACAATGGGCCTCCATTTAACTTTCCTGGTAATTTTGGTGGGTCGAATGCCTTTGGGCCACCACTTCCTCCTCCAGGATTAGGAGGGGCCTTTGGTGATGCTAGGCCTGGTATGCCTTCAGTTGGAAATAGTGGTTTGCCTGGTCTAGGACTGGATGTTCCAGGTTTTGGAGGTGGACCAAATAATTTAAGCGGGCCAGGATTTGCAGGAGGCCCTCAGAATTTTGGAAATGGCCCTGGTAGTTTAGGTGGCCCCCCAGGTTTTGGAAGTGGCCCTCCGGGTCTTGGAAGTGCCCCTGGGCATTTGAGTGGGCCACCAGCCTTTGGGCCTGGGCCTGGCCCTGGGCCTGGCCCAATTCATATTGGTGGACCCCCTGGCTTTGGATCTAGTTCTGGAAAACCAGGACCAACAGTAATTAAAGTGCAGAATATGCCCTTTACTGTGTCTATTGATGAGATTTTAGATTTCTTTTATGGCTATCAAGTGATCCCAGGCTCAGTGTGTTTAAAATACAATGAAAAAGGTATGCCCACAGGCGAAGCCATGGTGGCCTTTGAATCTCGGGATGAAGCCACAGCTGCTGTCATTGATTTAAATGACAGACCTATAGGTTCAAGGAAAGTAAAACTTGTCTTAGGGTAGCTGTTCACATCAATTCTTTATAGGGTAGATCTTCATAGTGCTGTGATTAATGCATCCAGATTGTTTTCCTAGTATTTCCAGGTTAGAACCTGTGGATTGTTTCAATTGCATATAGATTGGTTTCTATAACATAGAGCATTGGTTGACTGTTTACAGAAGACTCACTACCAGTTTAAATATTGCTGTATGTTACAGTAAAGCTGTCTGGAGAGAACACAAATATGATTTTGGCATACCATTAGAGAAACCATTTGTAAAACACAAATGACCACATGAAGCTTATCAAGGAGTCTAGATTGGTTTTGTTTTATATCATATGGGATGAAGAAAATAGAAATGTCAATAGAGCTCGTTAAGGGTGCTCTTGCCAGCTGCTAAAAAATAGAAGTTGGCTACTCTTGGAATTTGGTTTAAAGCTGGACAGATTTGCTTTGTTATAGGGTCAAAGCCTTGTCTAAAGTCCTCATTTTCTTTTAAAATTGAATAAAATCTCTGTATACAGATTCACTGTATGTACCTTTATTGCTTCTTGAGGGTTCTTGCTGTATAGACAGTCCTGCTTCTGAAGTTGCTGCTTTTTTGTTTGCCTAATTGACTCATTTGTAAATGAGCAGAACTGTTTTTGTTGTTGTTGTTTTAATATAAAACTCCACACTTGGTTTGTGCTATAACCTTGAACTTTGATTTCTAATGTCACACTTAAAACTGTGTGAAATAAGTACTTTTGCCACAAAAATAAAATATGGAGTCCTCTACCTACCAGAGCCTTTTTGGTTTGACCGCCATGTTTTAGTTTAGTTGGTTTAAAAATTGTTCACGTTGTTTGGATGGCATCAAAAATCCGAAACTACTTGTAATAATCATTGTTTAAGATGCTGGATTTGAAGTCCTGTCCATGATGGACTGATGTTCTGGCAATTTCGTTCTGTCCCAAATTTATGTGAAATTTTGGGCTGTAACTAAACAGAGGGTCCATTTATAAGAAAGAGCATTATTATATTTAGTTTTTTTAAAAAACTGAAGTGGAAATTGTTAGCTTTGTTAGCAGTAGTGTTATAGAATAAAAGATCCATAAGCTGTTCCATAGATGTGCATTTAATCCTGTTACTTGGGGGCTTTTTGGTATAGTTGTTTGATCAGGAGCCTGTTTATAAAAATTCTTCATACAGAATACAAGTGCAGCTGCCAGAGGGGAGAGAATTGAGACTCCTTGCCCTTTCATACTCTTTTCTTTGGCATTCAGGACACTAAGGCAGGAGGACCACATGGGTTCTGGTTGGTAAGTGTCCTTGTCATGAAAACATTTGCCTTACAACATCCTGTTCACTGCTACAAAAGGCTCTACTTAATGGTTACTTTCCTTCTTAGTTAAAATGTTCTAAAGATGTGTCACATTATATTATAAACATACAGAATGAGAGATTGGTGAGATATCATGAAAAACAAATTTTGTCTTTTACATGGTCCTCTGTCTTGGTTTCAAACATTCCCAACATTTCCTGCAAATCAATGTACTTACAAAGAGGTCAGCCTTTTAAAAGAAGTATTTCCTGTTTTAAAAAAAGAAAATAGTGCCTTTTTGGTGTTGCAAGTCAGTGGAACACTAAAATACAGAGTCTCGTATCATTTAGAGTTAAGAGTGGTAACAGTTTCATTTGTGTGATAAGATTTGGAGAGACTTTTCATCACTACAATATTAGAGGATTGACAGTACAGGATTTTTTGTTTAGGGAAAGGATTATTTAGACTTTCAAAGAAGACATGGCTGTGTTGTGGGTCTTTTGACAATTCATGAATGCAAATTTGCTTTGACAGATCACTAGATATTGCCTCCTCAACTAAAAAAGCAATATGATGTTTATGCTGTTCAATTTAAGTTTTCTATTAAGTAATCATTTCTCATTCCAAAGACCAAGTGCAGAAAACTTCAGCGCTGCTTGGGAGTCTTATTTCAACTGCAGATTATTTTCCCCATTGGAGAGCTGACTATTTTCGTTTTATTAGAAAAATGGGTTGTTTGAAAATGAAAGCCTTTTACCTTTTTCCACAGTTTATTTTGGTTATATGTTCGTACAATCTTATTAAATATTTCATATACTTTATTGCAACTACTTTGTTATTTCTACATCTTAGATAAATGCTGAAAAGGAAAACTTGATTTCATTGTTCACCAAATTAAATAAATTAAGAAAATAGTGGTTTGTGTAGAAATTGGAGAGAACTATGTTTCATATTGGTTGAGTCACAACAGTGCTTCTCTTGTTGTGAAATGTAATTAAATGCTTTGCCCTCTGGAACTTGATTTTTGTGTATCTGAGACTTATTAATATAGTGCTAACTGCTAAGCATACTGTTCATCCTGTTCTGGGCATTGGAGTTTGAGTTAAAAAAAAAAAATCTTGAAAATATGCTCTGTGAAATTATTCATACCTCTCTTCCTGCAAATTTTCTCATAATAACTAGGTTTGGGGTAAAAATGAATTATTTCTCATTTGCTTTGTATGGTATGAAGGATTTGTAAAGCTTTGCTTAAAGTTGTGTGCATTTGTAAACACTATCATGATATTTTCAATTTTATGTGTAAATTTTGTCTGTTTTTGGCGACATGATTGGAAGAGAATCTTTCCATTANTTTTTAGTTTAAAGGATTAGAGAAATATACAAAATGTATTTTATAAATGAGCAAATTTGTAATCTTTTTCTGAACTTCGGTGAAACATTTAGTTTGCAAGCAAAATTTGGAGGTGTATTCTGTGTTTAATACTGTAGATTGGATGTATAATTATTAGTGGCTTTTTTTTTTTTTAACTGCAACACTGTTAAGTGAAATGTAGTTCCTAGTTTTGTGCTCCAAGTTGTCAAAGCATCAACCGTGAAAATTTCATTAGGAAACTTTATTCAGAATTTCAGAGAGTAATGTTCAGTGTAATTAGGTCAGTCTTAACACGATGAAAATTTAGGGCTGTGTATGTATGTAAGCAAACATTGGCTAAAATAAGGATCCATGAAAGCCTTAATCAAACTCAAAGTCCTTTTTATTGGATTCCGTCCAGTTGTGTACAGGTGTGGGTCAAATGTTTAAAAATAAATCCACTCATCAATTTCAGAAACACTTAAAAATGAGTAAAGAAACTGTAAAGTTGCTGCTAGTTAAATCTTCTATAAAGAATTTCTGGCAGTGATCACTTTTAAAACTTATTTCCCACGCTTCCAAAATTAACACATTTAAATAGTTTTACTGGCAGTTCTACAGTAGTCCAAGCTTTAGAAACCAAACACAATGAAACGATTCATTGCCAATACGGCCACAATATTGCCAGCAAATACTGCCTTGGCATCATTCAGCAGAGGTTTTTGTTTATAAAGATGAAGTCTTCAATACTGTTCAATAAACTTGTCACAAAATAAAAGAGGCTGATGCTTTTAATGCTTTACACAAGAGTACTCTTTTGAGCTATACCATCAGGGTTTTTTATTTGTTTTGTTTTGTTTTTAACTCCTACAAATACTTTGTGCCTTTGGAAAGGTGGATTTGGTGATCTTGGAGGTAACCATTGTTGCTTATCCTTGTCTGCTAATGCTGAAGTGTGAAAAGAAGATACCTGGAACGGCAGGGAGGAAACTTGATTCTAGGTCAAATCTGTGGTATCCACCTTTTCAGACTTTTATCTTGTGTGCTTTGCTGGCAAGCCACTTCGTTATGTGGACTCAGAAAGAACCAGAAACCAGATGCTCCTTACAGAGGGAGTCTTAAAGGGGCCTATGAATTGTCTTTTTAAAAAACTGATTAAGAAATGGAAAAAGAAATCTTCAGAATGCATTGTCAGTTGCACATACTTCTAAAACTTTTTCTTTTTTGTTTACTTATTCTTGAATTAGTATGTGAGGTATTTTAAGGTGGGGAAGAGGGGAGAGAATTCAAAAATACTGCTGCTTTCTGACTTGATGCTTTTTGTCCCTTCCACATTTGTTCACCTGCTTAAAAAAATGGCAAACGAAGTTTCCATAAACTCCAGAGGCCTTTAAAAAAATCTGGATTGGCATTGCAGATAAATTAGTGGGCTGTTCCTTTTAACCAAGGCTCTTGAAAAATAGAACTTTTACCTTCATCATGAAAGAGTTTCTAGTCTATTTTGAGTTTCAATACTGAAGTTGTTTGAGAGGGATTTAGGTTTAAACATACTTAATTCCAGGTGGTTGCTGAACTGTTCTAATGAAAGTTTGACTAAGCATTTGAAAAATCACAGGATGAAATCAGCTGCCTACAGAATGGTCCTTAACATCTTAAAGGGATAGACTGTATGCTAATAATAACATTTTGTTTTCTTGCTTAGTAGAGAGCCCTCACTTTTGATTCCTTGTTGTCTGCTTTCCAGTGTTTTGCAGCAAGAAATGGCTGATCAGTTTGTGCATCGCCACCATTCTCCTTACCCTCCAAAAGTAGAGCTTTCATAGGATATGGTAGAATCCAAACTTAAGACTACCCTTTTTAATTAAAAAATTGCTTGATATCAGTTTTGGTGTTTTTTAGTATAAAATCTGATAGATTGCGTTGACTTATCTAAAATGTTCTAGAAAGATTATACCCTGGTGGTGGCACAACTCTTTGATGCTGTAGTGACTTTTCTGAAAAAACTCTGTTTAAAATATGAGCAAGTTCATCTCTTAATGGTGCCTGTTCATGTAAATGTTAATTCTTTACTGTGCTTCCTGGATTTATTCTTGTTGCCTTGAGCTACTTTATGCCAGAGGATTTCAGAAGCTTCTTAGAATATGGCTCCTTTTCTGGACCCACATAACTAACAACTAGCAGCTAAGGTGGCACTACTTTTCTACATGTTGCTCTACTACTGAAGAGTCCAGAAAGGGCAAAAAAATAAGCCACTTGATGAAAGCATTCTAGCCCCAGGGTCAGAAGGGTAGCACTCTAAAAATCTGGTGGCAGGAAATAGGGCTGAGGAAAATCTCATTAATTGTTATCTTTGAATTCTTTTAAGAGGCCCAGGGACTTTTCCCTAGTGAACATGTTGATCGTTAAATCATAGATACTAAGATTTACACCAGTTGTAAAGAAGTGGTTAAATGACACAACATACATTGGAATTGGCACCTCAGCTGAACCAGACATCTGGATTCTGACTTTAGTAACTTAATATTTCAAGTCATTTTTCCCAGTCAGCCAAAGCCTTGCTATTTCATGTTGAGAGAAGGAGGGGCTGACTTTTTGGGGAAAATAGAGGCATGGCCAGCAGTGGAACATAATTCAGTATGGACAGGTTCAGATGTTGAAGAATTGTAACACTTCCAGGAGTAAGTGTGCTGTATTCAAACAGGCTGCCTTTTAGTGTTCGATTCCCTCTGTTCTGATACTACCAATTCCTCCCCCCCTCACCCCCTTCACCTGCTTACCTGCTGGTAACGAGGCCTAGGAGTTTCTCACTGCTATCTCTGTAGTCTAGCCTCTTAATGGTG
>NW_027530847.1:232999-257672 GCF_008692635.1 Crocuta crocuta
GATGTTAGTTCACTCACCATTCTTCATTAGTCATTAGTCATTTGTCATTTAAGCATTTGTGTTCCATACCATATGTAACCACCGCACTGTGCTACCAATAAGTCACCTTGTTAGTCTTTGCAGAGTGAGGAAGCCTTAAGGATAAAGAAATTCAGCTACTTAAGGGGTCCTAATCATACTAACCGATGCTGCTGCTGATTTCATTTTCCTTTTGTTCCACTTGGAAGTGAGTTAATGCCATCCTCCACCACACTCCCCCACATATGGTGTTGCTGAACAGAGATGGTTCTGTCCTTTATACAGAACTCCCTTCTGTGGTGTAGGCCTATGGGACCAGCAGGGTCCCTCTGCTGTAAATCGGGCTAAAGTGGAAAGACTAATGCAGCTCTTACTTTGTGAAGTAGATGCTTCCAGTTATCTTTGCTTCGATGATCATTGAATTGACAGGTTGGAATTGGAAATGTCTTTTGCCTCCAAGCTTCTAAGACAATTTCACGTGGATAATCAGCTTAGCCCTAGTAGTAACCCATGCTAACTAAATTTTTTGAGCAGTGTTATGCACCCAGTACTTCCATGATGTGGTAGAAAATGAAGCAAAATAAGATGCCTGTTCTTAAACACCTAAGGCTTTAAATTATACAAGTAAGTGCTCCATTGTACGTGTGCATGTCCAGGGTACACTCCTGTCCCACAGGAACTGAATAAAGGGTTTCCTGGCCAGTTTCTAAATGGTCAGACAGGACAAGTGTAATGGAAGCCTTGTGTGTAAGCTGAGGGAAGGCATGATCTGTAACCAAGGTTCTTGGAGACATAATTTTAGTTTAATAAAATGAAATAATTGTGTGAAGGAACACAATGACACTACCTAAAATGGTATTTGTCCTGGAAGCCCTTAAAGTTGTTCCATAACAGTGTAGTCTGAGTGGTGTTACTGAGATGAGTGGTAAGGCAGGCAGGTAAGGGTTGGTAGTAGGGGTGTCCTGACCTAGTAGGGGGATAATAGAATCCTTTTATCTTTTTAATGATCTTTTGACTAGCTGCCCTATACCACGTCTTATAAACAGATGGCCATAAATGATTCAGAATTAAGTGAATTCAGAATTGAAGTGAATTCCCCCATCAGTTTAACCAATTATATATAGTTGACTATTGGACATTCATTCATTTTCTAGTTTTACATTGATTTGATAGTTTTAGCTTTTCTGTATGAAGTGTCCACTTTGTTCTTGTTATTCCAGACCAGCATTGTCCAATAGTTTATTTTGAGAGAGAGAGAGTGCTCATGAGCAGAGGAGGGGCAGAGAGAGGGAGAGAGAATCCCAAGTAGGCTCCACTGACAGTGCAGAGCCAGACATGGGACTTGATCCCACAAACTGTGAGATCATGACCTGAGCTGAAATCAAGAGTTGAACACTTAACCAACTGAGTCACCTAGGTACTCCTGTAGTAGCTACGGTTAAATTTAATAAGCCACATGTGGCTAGTGACTACTGTATTGAACAATTCTAGGTTCACAGAGCAACAGAATTTACTCTTCCATGTCTGATCTTTGGAGATTCCCTATGATAGGCAAAACTGTCCAATAGAAATAAGAATCACTTACGCTATTTAAATTTTTCTAGTAGCCACAAAAAAGGTTAAAAAAAATGAAGTTAATAATACATTTTATTTAACTCTGTATATCCTGAAATGTTACCATTTCATTGTATACGGAGTTATACGCTGTCTATAAAAATTGGGGGTTTTTTTAAGACAAATTTTTAATATATATTTTATAGTACATTGTGATTTGAACTGAGTATATTTCAGGTGCTCAATATCCATTTGTGGGTAGGAGGCCATCCTTTTGGACAGTACAGATTTAGAATATAAGAAAAGTTACCCCTGTCATTTTGCTCTTAGCTGTGCTGTATCTTTTAGCTGTTTGTTTACTTTTGAGTATTTGAATTTTGTTGTGTTCCTCCTAACCTTTTCCCTTCCTTTTTATGTTGGCAAGTGTTTTTGAGGCAGTTTATTTGCCTCAGTTACCATTTTCATGGACTACAGTTAACCTTTTTCACTAATTAGGTATTATAAACTTATTAATCCTGCACCAGAATCCAGCAGCAGATCTAGAATCTTTTCCCTTCTCCCCACCCCACCCCGCCCTGTACCCTCATCTACAGTGGCAAGTGGGCAGATCATTGTGTGTCTGTAATGCAGTTTCCTTATTGTTCAGTTCCTCTCTTTTATTTCCTAACTTCCCTAACATACAAATTCGGAAGGACAGCCCATTTTTAAGACCTGTGCATCCCAAGTGGATTTATTCCAGTAACGGGTGCTTGCATTATGAACAGTTGGTAGGTTTCTTTTTCCAAGGCGCCGGTCTGCTGCTGTTCACTCGGCTCTTGTATGCCATACTTCACATTGCACACTGGAAATGCACACACTCTTGTCAACACCCTTGCCCTGGAGATGCTTGGGAAGGTGGTCTAGTACTGTTGTCTTTTACACTCTGCAGATAAAAGGCAGGAGTCTCGTTAAAAGAAGGTAGATTAAAGGAATGTAGATTCCAGCAGGGCAGGCTGGGGGCAAAATTGGCTGCCTAGTAGGTGTTCTATGTAAATTTTTGTAGAAGTCACATTTTCCTGAGTTGAGTTATACCTTGCAGAATTTGTCCTTGTTATTTAAAGTTTACTTCTTTGATAAGTCCTATAAATGTTGAGTCCAGTTCCTGTCTTCCTGTCCTGATGTACAAATAGAACATGCAGTAGATGCAGAATTATGTTCCATCAGTGTATAAGTCTAATTGGTACAGGTCATGGGCAGAGACCACATGAGCCTCACTGCTCATGTGGAGTGGCCAGATGGATTTCAGATTGGACTGGATTACAAGGTGTGAGCTGTTGCTAAAATGGATGGAATAGAAATCACATTCTTGGGCAGTTCGGTTGTGGCTCATCAGTTGTTGGTGTGTTCCAGGGCTAATCATTTCCTTTCTCTGGCCTTAGTGTTTTAGAAAATGTGATTAAGCTAGATAATCTGATTATGCCCAGTTTCAAGCTTCTGTGAGTCTGTGGACCCAGCCTTTCTGTTTCTGGAAGTTTGTAGGTAATTTGAACCTTAAACTAAAAAAAGGCCAGTGGAACTCAAAAATTTGGTCTGGTTACGGCTCTGCTGCTTTTTCTGAGTGTGCCAGCAGTCTCACACTGCAGCTTGAAATTTTCATTAGGAGAGGAAAGTAAGGAGGGTCTTCATTCCTGCCAGTTAAGTCCTCTAGGGCAGGTGGACTAGAGACATTTTTCTTGGTTGTCCCATGAACCGCCAAGTTAGATGATACCACAAAAGGATCCATTTATGAGCGCTGAGAAGAGGATCAGTTAACATGTTATTGGGCACTTACTGTGTTAGTGTCAGGCAGGGAGTGCTTTCCATAGTTGGCCTCATTTAATCCTCAAAACAACCCTGTAAAGTTGGCACTATTGTTATTATCCCCATCCTACAATTGGGGGAAATCTAGGGGAAGAGGAGCAAAGTAACTTGCTCAAAGTTTCATTAATAGTTAAGGGCGAGCAGATAATATTCAGTCATAAGCTGCCTGCATGACTCCTTTAACCAGTTTCTGTCCCTTACTTTTGGAAGAAGATGTGAGGGGCCACTGGCAGCACCTTTCTGTCAGGGGTCTTGAGCCTGCTGGGGAAAGGACTCTGGCCTTGCTCCAGTACTCTGTTTATTTTGAGTTAGACAGGTGGAGGCTTTGTGTAAACACATTCAGAGTCTTAGGGCAGAGGAAAACTCCCACCAGTACAGTCCAATCTTGCTTGAAGGCTATGTGTTCTTCACAGTTTGCTTCTTTCCCCTTATCGAATTCACTCCTCAAGCTAAGTTCTCTTTGAAGAGTTGAACACCATTTGTATTTATTCAACTTTGGATAAGTCTTTTGGGGATGCTGATGTAGTTTGACTTCCAAACTGTTTTGACTGTCACAAAATATAGCAGGATGGGAAACCCTGTGACTGTTTGCTGTACCATATTTTCCCCCTTTTCACTTTTTGTGTGACATTCACATCTTAAGCTTTATAGTATTGCCAAATACAGTGACAACCAGACTTCTTAGTATTACATGAATCTAAACCAAATTATTGCTTAACATTACGTAAACACAATTTTAGTAGCCTATAGTCAGTCATATGTATGAATAAAGAATGTGTCGTTTTATAATAAGAATTTAGATATTTTGTTCAGTTTGTGACCTGTGAGGCTGACTTTGGGGCTGCTAATTTAAATTTGGGGAATCTCTGTGTTATAGAGGGAGAAGCAGGAGTTAAAGAAAAACTTGTCTACTGTATCCATGTCCCTTGTTGAGGCAGAGAAGGAAAGGAACAGTGGTGGTGGGCATAGTTTGTCTTTTCAATCTGAAGGAAAAAGAGTATTACATGGGTGATGTTCTGCCCATTGGAAGCCTGTGGAGAATTTCCTGATTGGCTTTCAGGACTTGATCTAGCATTTGAGCTGCTCCAGCATGCCAGGTAGGCAACAGGAGTGTGAGCATAGCTTTGGTTTGTTGGAATGATCCTGCCGAGACATTTTGGTGCTCTATTCTTCCTCTTTGAAGCCTGGAAATGGGATTGAAATCTGGTTTCTTTCTTTGATAGGGTTTTGGGAAGGGAAGAGGGCAGTGTAGTTCCTGAGCATGAAGAACCAGTGAGTTTCAGCTCAACTGGCACTGAATGGATCCAGGTGGATCCAGGAGAACAGATCTGTTCTTGTATTTATGAAGAGCAGTTAGAATCTCCAAGGCAGGGAAGGGGATGCCATACAAAAAAAAGACAGGTTACTCCCCATTGGCAGAGTGGGATTCCCTATTAACAATGGTAAAGGGGCTAGCTGAGGGAAGGGAAGCCCTGATGTATAGGATTTGCCCCATCTCTGTGGCTTAAACCTTTACCGAATTAGCTTACAAAATTAGTTCATATTTAACACTCACCTCTTACAAACCATACAGACCTGCTCCAGCACACTGCTACAAGCCTCCCTCAAGGTGTTTTGAATTGCTGCTTGTGCTTAGGTCTGTGCTGTGTGAAATAGGAGATCCTGAAGTAATGTTTGTTTTAAAGATGTTTGTTATTTTATGGACAGTCAAGGAGCTGGAAACATTGACAGAATACAGTTGTGGTGTTGATTGAATATAGTAGTCCAGGGTGAAAAGTTGTTGAGTGATGGAAATATTGTGAAAAAGAGAACATAAAAGAGGTAGGCTATTATTTATTGGTAATAATATTGGTAATAATAGTTCTAGGATGTGATAAGCACCTTGCATACATTATATACATCTTTAGAAAAAGATTATATCCCCTGCTTTACTCTCAAGGAACCTGAGGCTTAGAGAGTATTTTGCCCAAATTATGTAAGTAGGACATCGTTCTGGTGGGTGCATTAGTAGTATCTCATTGTGGCCAGGGAGAGGAGTAAGGCCACTATTTGGAAACTGGTCACTTAACTGCAGAACCCATACTCTTGCCCACTACATCATGTTGCTGTTGGATACAAGAAGGAAAGTTCTTCAGGAGAGAAGTGTATGACTACAGTCCAAAGTTCTAGAGGAGAGAGGAGCACCTGGGTGGCTCAGTCGGTTAAGCATCTGGCTTTGGCTCAGCACATGATCTCCCAGTCTATAAGTTTGAGCCCCACATCGGGCTCTGTGCTGACAGCTCAGAGCCTGGAGCCTGCTTTGGATTTTGTGTCCCCCCTCTCTCTCTGCAGCCCCCTCCCCCTGCTCACACTCTGTCTCTCAAAAATAAATATTTTTTAAAAAAAAATCAAAGTTCTAGATGAGGTAGGAGTTGAAATATTTGAGTTCCAGCCCTCATTTTGTTCAACCACGTGTGTGGCCTTAGCTAAATCACATTTTACCTCTCTGCCCTTGAATTGAAGGATTTGGATTAAATGCTCACTCAGTTCTTTCTTATTTCCGCCAATAGAGGAAAGCACCCTACAGGGGAGACACAAGGGAATGAGGCTTCAAGTGGTAGAAGACAAAGGAAGAAAAGATTGGTGCTGTATACTTAGTTGTTTCTGTTAGCAGTTCCTGACTAGCATAGAATAGAAGGCTTGGGGGTGCTGGAGGCACAAGAAATAACAAGCTAGTCTTGTGTTGAGTGTTCCTAGAAAGCTCATTTCTTCTTGATGGTTTCAGCAGCAGGCTAGGACTAGATTTGGGTCATTTCTGAATCCCTTGGATTATCACTCCTTTCCTAGTATTAATTCAGCAGATACTTACAAAGCACCTGCTATGTGTGAGTCACTAGAATAGGAACAAGACAGATCTGGTTTCTTCCCTTGTTGAGTTTATAGTCTACTAGAGGTAATAGATAATAAGCAAGTAAATAAGTTGCACACTTTGATAAGTTTATAAGAAGCTGGGTATTGTTGGGCTGGAGTCTGGGAACGTCTGTGACTTTGTTGAACTGAGAGTGGTAATGAGACCAGTTAAGAAATGCAGAGACTGTTATAGACACCCAGGCAAGATATGCTGGTTCAGAAGAGAGTGCACAAAGACCTGGCGAATATTAGCCAGAACTCTCTTATAAAAATAAATGAGGAAATTTCTGACTTTTATTAACCCACTTAAATGTGATATTTAATAGGTTTTATAAAATTTCAGTCCTATAAAGGAAGCTGAAAGTCCCATGAGATTAATTATAATGGCACTAGATGAAAAGTAAAGGAGTCTGGGTTAAGAATGTAGCTGTTCAAAGGATATGGAAAGAAGAGTGACATGAACTAGAAGTTTTAATTATGTAAGATTTCCAAACAGGTAGGCTTGGAGCTAGATTTTAAAGGAAATTAACAGGACTTGGGAGAGAATACACCTCCCAGGCATTAGGCATTAGATAATGTAAAGGGAATATGACTCAAACGATAGAAAACTACACATTATAAAGAATTGCTTATAAAGAATTGCTAATTCCAATGAGAAGCAAAGGGGGCAGATTTGTGAAAAACAACTGTGGTGGCACAGGAAGCTCTGACTTTCAGAAATGGAATCCCGTCCCATTTGCACATGTGGATCACGGTCGATTGGGGTTTTAGTCTGGTCAGGAAAGAAAGGATAGAAAGGATAGAAAGAAAGGATAGAACAGGACCAGCTGTGGGGAAAGGGGTGGAAATGGTAATAGACTAGGAAAGAATGCTCTTATCTGCCAGAAATTGAGGCCTAGCACAGGAAGAAGCACCTGTCCCACTGCCAAAGTGTCTGCCCCAAAGCATAAGCCTCTCTGTCTCTGGGATCTTGGAGAAGCCCTGGAGGGAGGGAAAAGGCCACAGCTCCAGTTGTTGCCTGTAACCTCACCACCACAGATAATTACTGTTAATACTTTGTAGTTCTCAACAAAGTATCAGGGATAAACCCGTAGCTCTCTACTTTAAGGCCTCCACTTAAATTTTTTCTCAACATTTTATTGTGAAAACTTTGAGTACATAGAAAAGTTGAAAAAATTATACAGTAAATATCCATATATCTACTGTTTAAGTTCTACAACTTAAATGTTCCTATATTTGTTTTACCACGTGTCTATCTATTCAACATACCGTTTTAGTTTTTTGGTGCATTTCAAAGAAATTGCAAGTATCAGCACACTTCATCCATAAATATTCCAACATGTCTTGAGTTCATCATTTATTATAGGTGTGGTGGGGGGAGGTTGGTAACATTTACATACAGTAAGATGTATACATCTTAAGTGTATCATTAGATAGAATGAAAAATGCATTCGTGGTTCACATTCCTATCAAGATAAGGAACTTTTCCATTCCTTCTAGAGTTCTCTTCTTCTCAGTTAATACCTGCCCCTGCCCCTCCCCCTCCCCTGGGGACACAGGAGGAATAACCACTATTCTGAATTTTTTCATTATAGGTTTGTTTTACCTGTCTTAAAACTTTATAAGTGGAATCTGTATTATATGCTTCAGATTCATCCATGTTGCAGATATTAATGGTTTCTTTTTGTTACTGTGTAGTTTTCTCTTACATGTATAAATATTATGGTTTATTCATTCTCATATTGTTGGACACAAGCTGTTTCAAACTTTTGGCTATTATAAATAAAGCAGCTATGAACATTCTTGTAGAAATCTTTTGTGGACATAATGTTTTCTTTTGGTTAAAAATCTAGGAGTGGAATTGCTCTTTGACTAGATGTATATTTGGTTTTCTAAAAAGCTGCCAAACTGTTTCCAAAGTGGTATATTTAATTCTTTAATTCTTTCACTAACAATGTATGAGATTTCCACATCCTTGCCAACCTTTGGTATTGTCAGTTTTTCTACTTCTAGCCATTGTGGGGGGTATGTGATAGTATCTCATTGTGGTTTTAATTTTCATTCCCCTGATGATTAATTGGTAATTAAGTTGTTGGTCACTCTTCCTTTATATATTTCCAATCCATATATTGTCTTTTATGAAGTATCTGAACAAATTTTTTGCTCATTTTTAAATTGTCACTTAGTTTTGAGTTCCAGGAGTCCTGCATTTAAATTTTAAAACTCAGTTGTACAAGATCAAATAGAGAAGATTTACTGCTGGACAGTAGTTCAAATGGACAAGGCCTGAAAGTTTGAGTTGAGCAAAAGCACGTTACCATTTATTCAGCAAATGGTTATGAGTCCTATGTACTAAGCAGCTGATGTTAGGGATACAGAAATAATACCCAGCCCTAGTTCCAAGGAGCCCATAGAATATGAGGGTAGACAGACAAAAGTCAAATTTTTGGTGGCAGTTTTATTGTTAAATCACTAATACTTAATTTATTGAATATCGACCATAGGGTAGGCCCTTTTGTAGGTACTGGAGATAGGCAAACCAGACATGGTTCCTACTCTAATACAGGTTATTTTCTGAGGTGTATATGAATGAAAACTGTGCAGAAGCTCTGATATAGGGAATGAGATTGATTTGTATGTGTGTGTCAGAAATAAAACCTGGTTGGAGCATACTTATGTGGCTAGATGATTAGTTAGATAAGGGTCAGGTCTTGCAGGGAGGGCCTTGTAGACCCTGGTAAGAACTTTGGACTTGGAGTGTTTGTGATGCCATTCCAGAGTTTTAAGCAGAAAAATGATACGACCTAGTTTCTGTTTGGTTAATAAACACAATGTGTGTGCGTGTGTGTATTTGCAGGAAGATGATGAGGAAGCCATGTAATCATCCAGAGGAGAGATGATAAATTTTACTTGGGGATTGTGGGCAAGGCTTCATAAAGCAATGATGTCATAGCAGAACTTTGGATGTCAAGACATTTTTTAGTCAGGAAAGTCAGAGGTATCGGCGTGTGTGTGTGTTTGACGAACCAGAAATAGCTTTGGATTCCTGCTTGGTTGAGCGGTAAAATGGTAGGAGGTAGAGCAGACTGGGAAGCAGTTTGAAGGTTGAAGCTTTAGGGATGCAGGGTCACCATATTACACAACTAATGCGTTCTGTGTACATGTTCCCTCTGGAGTTGTGCCTTAAGGTGACCTTTTTAGGGATTTTGGCTCTGAATCTAAGGGCCATAGGCAGCTATGCAGGGCTTCTAATTAAGGTGGAGACTCTGGAAACTGATGTCAAGGAAGACTAGCCGAGGCAGTGCTAAGGAGAAGCCAGAGAGGAGGCAAGAAAACTCTGAATTTAGGTAGGGCTTGTTGAACCAGAGGTAGAGGCTTTGGGCTTTGAATAGTGAAGAGGACTTGAGTTGTTTGGGGAAAAACACTAGTGGGGAAAAAAACTAGTGAAGCCCTTTAAAAATTACAAAATAAACTATAAAATATGGGAACAATAAGAAGTGTATAGACTATGTAAAATCCTTACCTTCATCCTGCTTCTCTGAGGTGCATCTAAAAGTTTCATTTCTTTGGTGTGTTGTCCATTTTTTCATGTGTGTGTATATTTATTTTGTCAACATATTCAAATCTATTGTATATGCACATACAATTGAAGTTTAAACTGGAGTCCTACTTTTGTTACCATTTTTTGTGACTTTGTTTTTTCATATAATACCAATATAATATAGTTCTGCCTTGTATTTTACCTGCTGCTGCTCTGTATTCCATTGTTTTAATGTATCATAGTTTACTTAGTACATAATAGACGTTTAAGCTGTCTCAGGTCTTTTACTATTCTCAGGTGTTTTACTATTCTCAGCAGTAGTGAAATGAACATCCTTCATTTGTTTCTGTTCTGTGTAGAGAACGTGTGATGTGAGAAGCATGGAGTCAGGTTGTGACTTGGGGAAGTTGTGGTCCCACTCCTTTGGGAGTATGCGTTTTTCTCTGGGTCTGTCCTTGGGGAACTTCCAAAGGGAAGATCAGACTGCTTAGAGTCTACAAGCCATTTTCTAGGGGCAACATTCAAAAGAACTGGGGTTCTTTTTCCAGATTTTAGCTGGGTGTTTCACTGCTTCCAGGTCAGATAGGTTCTCAGAGAGAGATGGAATAAGGCTTTCCTGTGTAAGTTTAGACTGGAAAGTAGGCCAAATATGTAGAAATGAGGATTCAGCAGACTTGTTGGTTCAGGTGGGACTTTATGGAGCAGGACTATTTAAATGGATTAGGAGAGGGGCACCTGGATGGCTCAGTCGGTTGAGCATCTGACTCTTGATTTTAGCTCAGGCCATGATCCCAGTGTTGTGGGATTGAGCCCCACATTGGACTCCACACTGAGCTTGGAACCTACTTAAGATTTTCTCTCTCTCTGTCTCTTTCTAAAATATTTTTAAAAAACAGATTAGGAGAGTTGTGGGTTTTCCGTCATTGGGTGCTTTCAAGCAGAGACTGAGATGATATAAATACATAGGCAATTTGTGATGCAAGCTGAAGTGTAATAATCATTCCAACATCGGTTGACAATAGTACTCCAGATGGAGACCACAAGGCACCAAAATGGGAACAGCATTAACTATAGGCTAGGTTGGGGGAAGAATTGACTGAGGGTCAGTTTAGGGGAGGCTAAGGCCGGAGACATCCTGGGGTATAGTGCTGGAAAACCTGGAGTGCTGAGTGAGGCTGGGTGAGAGGTCTGACCTCATCTGCAGTTTTGGTACAGATGATCTGCAGATGTTTGGGTCAGCAAGGACACGGGGATAAGTAACAAGTCTGAAGATAATTGTTATGGGGACTGTAGGAGGAAGGGTTCTTTGGGAGTCATGGTGATCCATGCAAGAATATAGTGTTTCAGGTGAGGAAATGAATGAATTAGAGAAGCTTGGTGCTTCTTGATTACCAGTTTGGAGATGGCTGGGCTGGGAGCTGAGGCTGGAGATGGCCTTTTGGATTTCATTCAGCAAATATTTATTATCTAGGTGCTTGGGATACAGCAGTGAACAGAACAGATAAATATCCCTTCCTTCATATTTACATTCCCTTAGTTTCCATTCTAGTGGGGAAAACAGATTATATGTAGTATATTAGGCACTGATAAATGCTGAAGAGAAAAAGCAGGAAACCAGTATGCAATGTGTTGGTAGTAGTAGGGTTGAAATTTTAAGTACCTAGAAAAAGAGACCCTTTTTCTTCATAATGGAGAAGATGATTTTGAGTAAAGACCTAGAGAGAGTGAGGAAACAAGC
Organism: Crocuta crocuta; assembly: GCF_008692635.1. Classification (NCBI taxonomy): domain Eukaryota; kingdom Metazoa; phylum Chordata; class Mammalia; order Carnivora; family Hyaenidae; genus Crocuta; species Crocuta crocuta. The sequence continues at coordinate 244,579 of NW_027530847.1, forward strand.
CATGTGGATAATATGAGGGAAGAAACCAGCTTTTTTTGAGGAATGGCAGGCGAGCAGACCTGTGTGACCAGAATGGAGCGAGGAAGAGAGGTGTTAGGAATTTAGGTTCGAGAGATCTAGATCTTTCAAGACCTTGTAGATGTGCTAGAGTTTGGATGTTTTGTAAGTAATAGGAAATCATTAGAGGGTTTGGGCAGAGGTGTTACATGACCTGACTTAACATTCTAACAGAATCACCCTGGTTGCCATATTGGGAATAGTCTGTTGGTGTGAGGATGGGGGTGGAGGTAGGGATGGGATAGGATAAGGGAGGCCAGTTGAAGAGTCTAATGCGATAAACCCGGTGACAAATGATGATGGCTTGGACTGGGTAGTGGCAGTGGAGTAGTGAGGAGTTGGACATGAGCAGCTGATTATCTATAAGCTAGGAGACTGAGTTGGGATCCCAACACCATCTCAAGATGCAGGGCCCCAGAGTTTGTGAAAAATCATTGGAGGAAGAAACTTTTTGGAGAGTGGTATCTGGATCATGGTCATGTTTGAGACAATGTTGGGATTGGAACTTGGATTAGGATCTGATCTGGGTCCAGTAAGAGGGTCAGAGTGAGATTCATTGGTCTCTGAGAAGATCAGGGTTGGATTCTAGGTCTTGGGAACATTTATAGGGATTTTAGGGTAAGGACTAGTTTGGGGTCCAAGTTGTTGATGGAGACCAGTATACTTTTTCTGCATCTTCCCATCATACCAGGGCTGGTTGTACCCACCATACCCTGTCCCATGGAGCTCACCTAAGGGGATTCGGGGAGTATGGAGGCTCTAGGACCTTCTCTTCCATGGGTGTCATGGAGCTGGATACAGGCCCAGCCCTGCCTGGGTGAAGCCTGCTGGCCTTCCTAAGCTGGGACCTATAGTCAGGGAAGGGTGGGAAAGGGTCCTCAGTGCTTGACTTAGGTCCTTTTTTTCCCAGATGGCCCACTGTGTGACCTTGGTTCAGCTGTCCATTTCCTGTGACCACCTCATTGACAAGGACATCGGCTCCAAGTCTGATCCACTCTGCGTCCTTTTACAGGATGTGGGAGGGGGCAACTGGGCTGAGGTGAGAAGGACCATGGGTTTAAGGTTGTGAAGGGAGGCTAGAACTGTTTGGGGGGGTGAAGAGTGTATGACTGTTACACTAATTGGCCTCTGCCCACAGCTTGGCCGAACTGAGCGAGTACGGAACTGTTCGAGCCCCGAGTTCTCCAAGACTCTGCAGCTTGAGTACCACTTTGAAACAGTACAGAAGCTCCGATTTGGCATCTATGACATAGACAACAAGACACCTGAGCTGGGGGATGATGACTTCCTAGGAGGGGCTGAGTGTTCCTTAGGGCAGGTATGTAGGGCTAGGGATTAAAATCTTTCAGACACATGTTTACTAAGAGCCTTAACAGACTGCCCAGACTGTCTGGAACATGGAGGAGGTGGGGTCAAGGAAGACCTAACCCTGTCTGAGATTTTGCTCTCCCACCTACCCTGCTCTGCCCCAGATTGTGTCCAGCCAGATAATAACTCTGCCCTTGATGCTGAAGCCTGGAAAGCCTGCTGGAAAGGGGACCATCACGGTAAGGAAGAACTATGGGGGAAGGGAGTTACATCAAAGAGGAATTCATGAGGTGATACAGTCTCCTACCTTCCCTTCCTAGGTATCAGCTCAGGAGATGAAGGATAGTCGTATAGTGACCATGGAAGTGGAGGCCAGAAACCTAGATAAGAAGGTGTGTCTGGAAAGAGGAGACCTTCGGGATTTGAGAATTAAGGGGACAGGGATGGGGGGCAAGGGTGAGGACTGGCCAAATAGTTATCTCTTTCTAGTCTTACTTACACTGGGGTCTCTGTGGCATTGACAGGACTTCCTGGGGAAATCCGATCCGTTCTTGGAGTTCTTCCGTCAGGGTGATGGAAAATGGCACCTGGCATACAGATCTGAGGTGTGAGACCCCTGGGATTGGGTGGAGTGGGTTATGAAAGAATCTCTGGGGCTTGTGATTACCGAGGTTTGGAATACAGGGAGAACAAGACTGGACATGGATAGGGAAGGATGACAGCTCCCCATATGCCAGCCCAGAACTTAACTAGAAGCCTTGACTTCCACCTTCAGGTAATCAAGAACAACTTGAATCCTACATGGAAGCGCTTCTCTGTTCCCCTTCAGCACTTCTGTGGGGGAGACCCCAACACACCCATCCAGGTGAGGAGTTTTCCTCCTGAATGGACTGAGCAGGGGCAGGGAGCCTGGGGAGGGATTTATTCTCACTATATACACATATTCACCTCCCCTTCTTCCCCCTGCCCCAGGTGCGATGCTCAGACTATGACAGTGATGGTTCACATGATCTCATTGGTACCTTCTACACCAGCTTGGCCCAGTTACAAGCAATCCCGGTGAGTGCCAGCCCAGCTCAGGGGTGTTGTGGTGGGCCTAAAGGACTGTAGGCCCAGGGACAGAGAGATGGAGGGCAGAGCAGCTCCAGTTCTGGCTGATGCTCTGAGAGTTTCCTACCCTAGTTTTTCTTTCCTCACCAGGCTGAGTTTGAATGCATCCACCCTGAGAAACAGCAGAAAAAGAAAAGCTACAAGAACTCTGGAACTGTCTGTGTCAAGATTTGCCAGGTGAGACAATAATAGCCCATGTGACCCAGGTTCTGACCCCTGTGCTCCATGATCCCAATTTCTTCACCCCAGCCATGATCCTGGTTTCATCTACAGGTAGAAACACAGTATTCATTCCTGGACTATGTGATGGGAGGCTGTCAAATCAACTTCACTGTAAGTTGCTATATCAAGGGCAAGAGAACAGATCTGGAGCTCAAAGTAGTCTTCAGCTTCCCTCCTCCCTTTCTCCCAGGTAGGTATAGACTTCACGGGCTCCAATGGAGACCCTTCCTCCCCGGACTCCCTGCACTACCTGAGCCCAACAGGGGTCAACGAGTACCTGACAGCACTGTGGAGTGTGGGCAGCGTAATTCAGGACTATGATTCGTGAGTAACTTGTTCTTTTGCCCGTCCCCCTCCCTGCAGATGTTTCAGCCTCTGGGCTCACAGTTCCCTCTCTGCCTCTTCTCCAACTCAGTGTCTTCCCACAGGGACAAGCTCTTCCCAGCATTTGGATTTGGGGCCCAGGTGCCCCCTGATTGGCAGGTGAGCACTCCTCCCCAGCTCCTCTATTTTCAGTGTCAGGGTCCTGATTTGGGGGGATGCCATTGATTTGCTGTCTGGCACCCAGCTTTATGTGGAGATACAGGGATGTATCCCTACAGGCATATGTACAACAAGTACTCAGGACTAAATGGTTCCTATATAATGCTTGGCATATACCATAGTGTCCTTTTTCTTTGCACAAATACGACCATGGGGAAAGAACCTCATTTTCATTCTTGCCCTCAGGTCTCCCATGAATTTGCCTTGAACTTCAACCCCAATAATCCCTACTGCACAGGTAAGTTCCTCCAGCCTCCAACATAAGGCAGATCTGTCTACACCTAGAGGGTCACGCTTGTGCAGACGAATGTGGGGGTAGTAGGGGCAGATATCTGATTCTGTTGTCCAGAGGAGTGGATTTTAGAGCTAGGTCTCGACTCAAATCTAGGTTTCAAATCTTTCTCTTCCCTCTTGCTAAAACCATGTGACTTGGTTCCAGTGTGCTTTGGCTTCATAAAAAGGATAAATATTACAAGACATTGAATATTTAAGGAATATCTTGTATTCCATAAAGATATACGTAAAGTTTGAAGAAGTAAGCCTGGCACATATTTGCTCTCTATTGCACACATATGCTCTCTATTTTCATCTTTGTCTGGAAGCTCACTGGTGCTTATCTGGGCATCAGTGAAAGCCTTAGTTCAGCTCTTTTCAGGGTACGTTTACCCAAGCTGTTTTGTTTAGAAAGGGCCAAACCTCGTGGCTCCCCCAACATAGACAACAAACTACAGTGATCTATATATCCAGACCCATACATATTTTTTTTCCTGAAATGTTTGAGAATTATAGTCTCAAACTATATAAGTCCTACCCCAAGTTTGCCTCTGAGGCCCCACCAACTTTGTTCCCTTTATCCCTAAATACTTAAGTGTGTGTTTCCCAAAATCAGGAAATTAACATCAATAATATTATCCAATCTAGAATTTATTCAAGTTTTGCCAGTTGTCTTTTACAGCATAAAGGAAATCCCAGATTGCATAACGCATTCATTTGTTTTGTCTTCCAGAGTTCTTCATGTCTTTCATGATAATTAATGTTTTTTAAGTTTATAGGCTAGATAATTTGCAGAATGTCCCGTGGTTTGTGTTTACCTGGTATTTCCTTATGGTTAGGTTCAGATTAGGCACTTTTGGTGGACGTTCTTCTCAGTGCATCATGTCAGGAGGCCCATGATGTTGATTTATCTTATTACCAGTCATGTTAACTTTGATCACTTGGTTCAGGTAGAGTCTACCAGGTTTCTTCACTATTTATAATTAATATCTTTTGGGAAGATACTTTGAAGCTATATAAATATCCAGTTACTCATCAACTAGGACTTTCTAGTGTTGGCACCCATTGATGATCTTCGCATGAATCAGTTTTCTCTATGATTGTCAAATGATTTTGTAATTACTACTTCTACATTTATTAAGGAAGAGCGTCTTGGACTGAGTTATGGCGGGGGGAGGTGGGAGGTCAGGGAAAAAATTGAGAGCTGCCTCTTTCCCATTAATTATTTAATATCTATAGATTCTTATTTTATGAAATGGATTATAATTCATTTTTAAGTGGGTTGTAATCTGATGCTCAACTGCCCTAGATTTGTTCAGGAGACCCGTTAGTTTTAATTCATGTTGTGATTTAGGGCAAGTGCCCTTCCTCTCTGGTCTTCATTTTTCCATCTGTAGGATAAGGTTAAGTACCTAAGGTTAATAGGGGTGACTGAATGAAATGTACCCAGGTTACCATATCTCCCTGGCCAGGATGGGGTAAAGTCAGGACTGAACCCTGAAGAGGCTCAGTCTTTAAAGTTTTTTTGTTTGTCTCTTTGTTTTTTGCCCTCCTTTTCTAGGCATCCAGGGCATTGTGGATGCCTACCGCCAAGCCCTGCCCCAAGTTCGTCTCTATGGCCCCACTAACTTTGCACCCATCATCAACCATGTGGCCAGGCTTGCAACCCAGGCTGCACATCAGAGGACTGCCTCGGTGAGGATCATAAGTAGAGGTAGTGGTGGGTGATCTTGGTCAAGGGCTCCCTTCAGGGTTATGTAACAGGGGAATTCTTGTCAGTGTGGGGATGTGTAGCTGGGATGTTTAGAGGGTCTGCCTCAGTTTATGAATGGCTTATCCCCAGCAATACTTCGTGCTGCTGCTGCTGACCGATGGTGCTGTAACAGATGTGGAGGCTACACGTGAGGCTGTGGTGCGTGCTTCACACTTGCCCATGTCAGTGATCATCGTGGGTGTGGGTGGTGCTGACTTCGAGGCCATGGAGCAGCTGGATGCTGATGGTGGACCCCTGCATACACGCTCCGGGGAGGCAGCTGCCCGTGATATAGTGCAGTTTGTGCCCTACCGCCGCTTCCAGAACGTGAGTGGGGGCAAGTTTGGGGGGGCAGACAGATCTGGGAGTTTACCCCTCCACTTCTCTCTGAATGGAGATACTCACCCTTTCATCTAAGTCTGGGCAAGTTTGGGTGTTGGGGTTTGTATCCTTTCTTTGGTATGAAATGTAGACTATGGGAAACTGTTGGGGGCCATCACTGACCTTGCCTTTCTTCTCCTGGCAGGCCCCTCGGGAGGCACTAGCACAGACTGTGCTCGCAGAGGTACCCTCACAGCTGGTCTCCTACTTCAAGGCCCAAGGTTGGGCCCCATTCAAGCCACTTCCACCCCCAGCCAAGGGCCCTGCACAGGCCCCTCAGGCCTAGAATCCCTTAGGGGTTGGCTGTGGCTAGTCCTCAGCCTCGTGTCCCCCAAGGATATGACTCAACCCTGAACACATTGCCCAGTGCTTGCACTTTACATTTTATATTTTTATATTTGCCCCTGCTATTGTTGCTCTTGATCTCTCCTGCTTGCCCCTGGAGTCTTTCATTCAATAAAAATCATTGCTTTGCCACCACTCCGTGTTTTTAAGTTGGAATCCGCTATTAACCATCTTTATTTCTTCTGAGCCTCAGTTTGTCCACCTTAGGGGTTGTTGAATTAAGGATACCTCTGACAGCATAGCCCTAATCAAATAAATTGGATATTCCTGGCCAGATGACTAGAGACATTAACTATTTTTAAAAATACAAGGACCAAATATAAGCCAAATATTTAGCCTGCAGTTCATATTTCTAACCTTAGGCTTTGAGAGCACTCAGTAGAGTAATTTAAATTACAAAGATAATAAATAACCCTGAGGAGTGCCCCACTCTTGATTTCAGCTCAGGTCATGGTCTCATGGTTCATGAGTTTGCCCCATGTGGGGCTCCCAGCTGACCATGTTGGAGCCTGCTTGGGATTCTCTCTCTCTTTTTCCTTCTCTCTCTGACCCTCCCAAGTTTGCTCGTGCTCGCTCACTCTCTCTCTGTCTCAAAAGAAATAAACTTAAAAGAAAAACATTTTAAAAAAGTAATACCCTGAAATTTTAAACAAGTGGATATGTGCTTCACCCTCACACTCATGCATTCCACTTCCTAGAGGTGTAACCACTGTTCATAGTCTGTATATTCTTCCAAAACATGAACACGCTGAGAAGGATCCTAAAAAGCCCAAGGTGTTGCATATTCTTTTGCCCATGCTGGTCCCCCTTTTCTAATCATTAATCTTTTGATGCCTGTCTCCTCCATCTTTTATTCTTCCAATTCTAATTGGATTCCTAGAATAAAGAATTCTTGAATCAATAAATAAATTGTTGTTTCTGGAGCACTCTCCCCTACTAGGCTCCCTGAGGGCAAGGATAGATTGAACACTAGGCTACCTGTACTGTGCCTAGCAGCAAAGACAACCTGAGTAGGGCTACCAGGCCTGCATCAACCCAGATGCTTCCTAGAGGTTCTCAAGTCTCCTTAGTTTTTGAGTGTTTATCTAAAGAAAAGGAGCAGTTAACCTTTCCACCTGCACCTAGCAGGAGTTGAGGAGACTTTTCCAGAGGTTGGGGGTAGGAATTGAGCTGCACAAACATGGCTTCAAGCTGACTGGCAGCTCTGAGTTAAAGTGGGTGGCCTTTGGGGGAAGGTAGGTTTGAATCCTATGTCCCTATTCTTCACTAACTATGATCTTGAGCGTTTCCTGACCTGAGTGGTTTCCTCTTCTGTGGTTGTGAGGATTAGTTAGTCCATGTGTAGCATGTTCAGAACACCATCTCTTGCACGTGACAAGCACTCCATAAACATGAGCTGCTGCTACTGTATTGATCTGGACTCCTCCAATAAGAGGGCACATTGGAAAGTAGACCCCCCAACTAATATGCCAAAGGCAACCAGATATCCCCCCAAGAGACACCTCAGTATGGTTCCAACTTCTTTAAGCACAGACCTGTACTCTACTCCAACAATCAACATGTTTAATGGGGTTCCCCTGTGGCACTGTCCCCTACCCCCTCTGAAGTTCGCATGCCATGGGCTCGGACTCGATACAAGCATGTGAAACGGGGGTGGCCCCAGTTGCTTAGAATCTGGATCTTCACCTTGGGAAAGGCAGCTGGGGGGTCATTCTGGGAAGACAAATGGATCATGCCAAGGCCTGCAGTCCCAGGGCTGCCTTCCTCCCCAATCTTCCCTCACTGTCCCATTCCTTTAGCACCCTCACCCCCAGAGACACACACCTGTAAGTGGAAAGTCTGAATCTCTGATTTCTCCACATCGAAGGTGAATTTCCCCAAGAAAACTTCAGTCTCATCATCAACCTGGAGGCCCTGGTAGGTGAAGAGTGAGTGGGGAACAGTGAGGCACAGGTGGAAGAGGAAGAAAGTAACTTTACTGAGGACCTACTATGGTGTGCAAAAGCTGCACACCCTCCTTTATTTTTTGGCTTTAGGATAGTGTAGCGTGGAATGTGGGCTCCAACAAACCAGGTTGCAAAGTTTAGTCTGGCCAATTGTTAGCTGTGCGACCTTGGCAAATAAGATCGCCTTTCTGAGCATTTACTCATCAGTGACGAGGGAGATGATAGCACTCCATAGGTTGTTGAGTGGGTGCAAGATGACCCATTTAAAGAACTCAGCACAGAATAAGTGCTCAATAAAGCTATAACTAATGTCTGGATATGGTTATAATTATTTATAACCTGTAGGCCTGAGAGGCAAGTGGGTAGTATCTCCATTTTGTAGATGAGCAAGCGAAGACTTGGTGACACCAATTTTCGTAACTGGAGCTTTCTAGGCAAAATCCTACCCCACCCCCCACCTCCTTAGCCTTAGCCTCACTCACATAGACTGCGAAGTCGCGAGGGGCGCTGTTGGCTCCCCCAGTGTGTGCCACACTGGGCGGTGGGTGCTGCAGGGTGATGTCACTCAGTTGCACACGACCCGGTAGCCGGATCACGACCTGGCCCTGGTCGCCCTCAAAAGCCCAGCAATTCCCAGGGAACACACCTGGCTGCAGGCGAGCAGGTAGACCTTCAGAACCCACGGACCGAGCGACTGCGGCCCTTTCCCAATCTTCGGATAGGTCCCGCCTTCAGCTCAACCCCTTCATCGGCCCCGCCCAGTCCTCCACCCCGGGTCTATACCCATCCAGATCCTGTCCAGTCCCGAGCTCCGCCAGACCGGGCATCTACCAGGCAGGGCCCCGCCCAGCGCCACGCCCTCAGCTCAGCCGGGTCCCACCTCCAGGAAGCTGTTGGGTCCTTTCCCCAGAGTCCCGCCCCTGGTCCCGTTCTGGGATCCAGGTTCCAGGCCCACCTCCAGGATAACTGTTGGCGGCCGAGCGTAGTTCCAGAAGCTGAAGCGATTCCAGAAGTAGGCAGTGTTCGCAACCTCATAGTCGTGTGATGTTTTCTCTAGGTCGATGGAGGCTCCTGGAGCAGGGAGAAGCAATCATTCAGGGCTCCCAGTCCTGACCGACAGCTGGGGCAGGGTCTCTGAGGGCGGTCTCTTTGGACCGGTCGTGTGCGTAGGTCTGTGTCAAGGTCTCCGTCTCTTCCGTGTCCCTGAGTCTCATTCTCGCAGTGTCTCTGGGTCTTACCCACAGAGCTCAGCGCATAGTCAGGTTTCCTCACAAAGTCTTCATTCAATCTCTGGAATACGAGCTTGGCCACTCTCTGAAAAGAGAGTGGAGGGACGGAGCCAGCGGGCAGGTTTACAGGGAGGCAGGGTTCTGGGGCTAGGTTCTCTGCGATGGACTCTGTGGGTCCCGGGAGGAACCCCGAAGTCGAGGCTCCGGGGCGGAGTTTATGGCTCCCGACCCAGGGAGCGCCGGTCCTCAGGGGGCTTCCGAGGTGGACCCGGACTGAGAGGTGGCCCGAGCCACAGGGCGGCGCGCTGGACAAGAGGAGGCTACCGGGCTTACCTCACTGTTGGCTGCGCGAACGCTGGACACCTCCTTGTGCAGTTTGTCCAACTCGGCCTGGAGCTGCTGCAGCTGCTGCCCTTGGGAGTGCACGCGCTCGTGGTACTCTCTGCAGGAGGGAGGTCGGCCCCGCGGGGTTGGCTCCCGGTCCTCCTGGGCGCTTCCCGGAAGGCCCCGCACAGAAGCACCTTGGAGCCCCCTAACTCCCCACCCCAGGTGCCCTCTTTCACCTTAGAGTCAGCATCTCCTTAGGTTCCTATTGGAGGGAGGGAGGCATAAAATACAGCACTGCTCAGCTCCCCACCCACCCCTTTCTCCCTCTTTACCATGGAAGCAGTGGGACTCAAAGGGCCTTCTTTTTGAAGACCGCCCCCACCTCCCGACCTGCTAGGACCTCTCAGAGAACCCCAACCGCCTCTGGGCACAATCCTTCAGAGATCTGTCTATACCCAGCCCTTCCTTAGGAATATCCAGCACTTGTTCCCCTCCCACCAGCCAAGGGGACCCACAAAACCTCCAGGATCATACTCTGCCACCCACCCACCCTGGGATACAGACGCCCTGACTCACATTCTCCAAAGGCGGAACCAGGTACAGCAGCCCCCACCAGAGTGCTGGGGAAAGAGGGGTGTTCTCAGGGGAAGCCAAGGGAGAGGGTTTCTCTGGCATAAAGGGGCAGTGAGGAGGGAACAGGCTTGAGGGGGTTCTGAAAGGGACTGTGAGCAGCTGAAGGCGCTGAGGGGGCTGAGGGATATAGGAGAAAATGTGCCGAGTTTAGCTCCAAAGCATCCAGGGCGGGGCCCCCAGGGGATTCGCCACCCCCTCACCTGCCAGAAAGAGGCTCAGCAGTGACACGGCCGTGAGCAGGAAGCGGATGGAACAGACCTCCCTGAAGAACCGGAGGGAGGCTGAGGCCCCAGACCCTCGTGAACCCAGCAGCTCCCGCGCCAGGGTCCTAGACCCAACTGCCGCAGACACGACTCAGCCAGATCTGAGTCAGACTCAACAGCCAGATCTGAGTCAGGGTCAAGTCTCTGCTGGTCCTGCTTTGCTCCCGACCCCCTCCAAAGAGCAGCCCCTGAGGCTCCCGATTCCCTCCCTCTGACCTGTACACAATGACCAGCACGTCTCCTCCCAGGGACAACAACACGCTCAGCACCTGGAGCAGCAGGCCTGGGGAGAGGGGAGGGGGCTCAGAGTGGGCAGAGGTGAAGAAGGGCTCGGTAAGCGTGGGGTTCGAGGTTCAGGAGAGGCTCGGGAAGACGGGAGTGGGCTAGGAGAATTAGATAGGGGCAAGGAGAATGAGTTCAGGCTCAAAGAAGGTGGATCGCGCTCACGGAAGGGGCTGGAGACTGACATGGGCCAGGGACTTCAAACGAACAGGATCTCAGAAATGAGAACCGGAGTGCAGAGAGGGGAGCTGGAGGGTCAGAGGGTTTCCGGGCTGGCCTGGCCCGTACTCAAGAAGCTCTCGGACACGCGCGGTGGAGGCATCTCCTGCCTCAGATCCACGGTCGGAAGAAGGTCGAACTGCTCCTCAGAGACTACGGGAGAGCCAGCCGGTTCTGCGGGAGCCCAAGGGCGCCATTGGGGCCTTGCGCAAGGCAGTTCCACTCTTTCCCAGGGATCAGTCCGCAGGTTCCCAGCCCAGAAGCTGGGCAGTACCCCCTCCCCAAACAGGCATTGGTCCGACTGCATGCACACCCCAAGTCTCAGCACTCTGAGGCCCCGCCCCTCAGGGGGGTGCTCATTCAAGACAACGGTCCCCCTGACAAACGGAGGCCCCGCCCCCAGGCAAGTCTTGGTGCTGCCCCATTTCGCTGGTAGCCACTTATGTTAACACCAAGGCCGCGCTTCCTTAGTGGTGTCCAATCAGAATTTTCCCCGCCCCTTCCCAGGACCGTCCATCAAACCAAGATCCCTCCCCTTAGGGAATTTTATTTGGTGCCTCCCCTCTTCACCCTACAGGCCCAGCCCCCTAGTAGGTGCTCGGATATTTANTCAGCTCTCCCGGGTTCGACCCCGCCCGCACCCGAGGCCCCGCCCCTCACGGTTGCCGCGCCACAGGCGGTCTGCCCTTTGTGGCTCCGAGGCGCCGGCTTCTGCCGAGAGCTTCCAGCCCGTGTGGTTCCTCCGGGCACTCCTGCGCTCAAGGCGGGCTCACCGCAGCTCGAGCCCCGGGCTCTTCTGCCCTCGGGCTCCCCGGGCCCCGGCCTAGCTGACCGGTGCCCGCTGCTGTCCTCCGAGGTGGCATTCAGTGAGCTATTGCTGTTGTCGCTGTAGAAGTTAGGCGTGTGCTTATGCGAGGACGCCGCCGAGCCCGGCCGGGGGCTCCGCCGCATCCTGACCCCGGGGCGCCCTGTCACGGACGCCAAAGTCGCCGCCGCAGCCGCCAAGGCCCTCCTTCAGCCGATGTGCGCCGCGGAGACCTCACGGACCCTGCTTGCAGCCGGCGGGCCCCCAGGCGGATCCAACCCTCTCCCCTGTATCTGGATCCGGCTGCTGACGTCATAAAGGAGCCCGTGATCTCTACGGAACTCCCTAACGGTGCGTCACAGAGCTAGTCATGACGTCCCCGGGAGCCTGGCAGTCTCTCATTCTTTCCCATGTTAAAGCAAGTGATTACATCACATCACTGCCCAAAATGCCCCATCTTCTGCACTTCCCGTGAAAAAATTTATATCCCCTTTCCCGCTTTGTTTTTCCCCTCAGCTTATATCACCAACATGCTATATATCTTACTTATATATTTCTTCATTGCCTGTCACACCCACTAGAACATAAAGTTTATGAAGGCAGGGATTTTTGTTTTGTTCACTAGTGTATATCCCAGGACCTAGATAGACCTAATGAATGAATGTTAAGGAGGTGCAGGAGGTCACCCAGGGCACATATAAGTAAGCATTTAGTTTCTTTTGCTCTGCAAACCCTTCAGGTCCCTCTTTTCATCCTTGTCGTCAGGCCAGGCTATCCTTGTCTGACCTTAGGATCTGTGGTTCCCTCTCCCAGACCCATATTCACCAGGGGTCTGTGGGGTAAGGCTTCAGTATGCACCAAACACCATACCCACACTCAGACCAACCATCTGAGATATTGAAAATGCAATGAGGAATCACAGAAAGTCACAGCCAGGAGATCAGAGTTCCCAGACTCCTGCTATGCAACAGAATAGAAATTCAGGTTCCCAGGTCAGTTTGAGAATCTACTTTAGCATTTCTTGAGTGGGTGCAGGAATATGCATTTTTTTGTATTATTTCTGAGAGAGAGCTACAGCATGAGCAGGGGAGGGTCAGAGAGAGGGGGGGATACAGAATCTGAATCTGAATCAGGCTCCAGGCTCCGAGCTAGCTGTCAGCACAGAGCCCGATGCAGGCCCCGAACCCACGAACCATGAGATCATGACCTGAGCCGAAGTCAGACGCTTAACCGACTGAGCCACCCAGGCGCCCCAGGAATATGCATTTTTAACAACCACATGTGTGATCCTGATGAAGGATTACGCTTTGAAAAGCAATGCAAAAAGAGAGAGGAGAGAGGAAGGAAGGAAGGAAGGAAGGAAGGAAGGAAGGAAGGAAGGAAGGAAGAAAAGAAAAG
>NW_027530847.1:257717-264767 GCF_008692635.1 Crocuta crocuta
TTGTGCATATGCACATTACATAGCTAGGCAAATAGATCCAGAAAGGGGAAAGGACTTTCCAGAGACCACACAGTATATGATAAGAGATTAGAGTTCCAAAATCCTGCCCTAGAGTCCATACTCTCTCTGCCACATCCCATCTTCTTTGGAAAGTTAGGAAGTGAAGTGTCAGTTCTTAGAGGGGTGGAGGTAGAGTGAGAACTTGCCAGGGTGTGTTCCTGCCCAGAAGGGGAGGTGCCTGCATTAGCTTCCAGAGGGGTGGCTTCAACACCTTGCTTGATTAGATGTTACAGAGTTCAGGATTAAAGGTAGGGAAAGTCCAGGGCACTGTGAGCTAAGAATTCTGGTCCCCCTTCTGCCCTCCTTTGGATCTCAGTGCCCCCATATGTCAGTGGAGGAGGGGAAGCCCTCCCCCCACATCTGGAACCTTGAGATCTAACCTGGACCTTGCTTAAGAAACAGAACAACCTATGCCTGTTTGTCTGGTGTTTTATAGACTTCAAAACTCAATTGAGCAACTAACACCTGGGACACAGAACAGGACTTTCCAACCCCATTATTGAGTTGGAGAAGCTGAAGCATAAGGAGGCACCATGCCTGGCTCAAAGCCACATAGCAAGACCCAGTTCCTCTAATGGTCTAATCTTATCTCTGCTGCTGCCTAAGACATTCCTTGTACACAAGTCAAAATGACAAATCACAGGTCCCAAAACACACCCTGCATTCCTTCCCACTGCCTGGATGTCCTCTGCTCAACTCCTGTCCTTAAAGCCCGTTTTATTTTTTTTATTATTTATTTTTTTAAGTAGGCTCCATTCCCAATGTGGGGCTTAAACTCATCACCCTGAGATCAAGAGTCATATGTTCTACTGACTGAGCCAGGCAGGTGCCCCCTCAAAACCCATTTTAAGCACCTCTGGCCTCCCTCTTCTTGAGCTCCTGAGTCCTGACTCTTTCCTGCTCTGATGGGAATTATAGTCTTTCTAGGCCTTGTTTGGTGTTGGAGTTCATGAAGCTACTGGAAGACAGAGAACATGTCCAATTCACCTCTGTGGCTGCACCCTTTCCCCCAGAGGGTCGCATAGCACAAGTCCTGTATATAGGAGGTGTCATTAAATAGGATAATTAAATGGATGGCCAAGATACACACTCAACACATATTTACAATCACACATGGGTTCAGACTATCAGATACATTCATTATTTCATTTAGTAAAAGTACTGCACATGTGTTTAAGGATGTGGGAGGAGCTTAATGTCCAGAATAATGCACAATTGCTCAATATTATATAGGCAATTTCAAGAGTTTGAAGGCTCCCTGAAGCCTATCTATGTAAGACCCCAAGTTAAGGACCTGAGGCTTCTGGTTAGGAAGTATTTTGAACACCTGCTAAGTGCAAGCTAGGGACACACATTCAGTCACTCATTATTTCAAATGTGTTGAGTGCCTGTAGCACTAATGCTGGGGGCTAGGGGAATTCATTTATTAATCCAGTCATTTATTTAAAAAGTTTTTTGAGGGTCTACCACATACCAGACCCTGAGCTGGGCACTGAGGACAGAGAGATGAAAAAGAAGCACTGTGAGACCCATGCCCTTGAGGCCTCCATTGGCTAGCGGGGACAAACTAGGGTCTTGTCTCTCCGCTTGACTCCATCTCCACCCTATCCCAGCTCCCACTTCACAGGGTGGAGGCAAGGTGGAGGCTGAAGCTGGTGGAGGCAGGAAGGACCAAGCTGACCACAGGGACTTTACCCCCCTCTCTCAGTCCTTCAGCTCTGTCTCCACCCATGACCCCCAAGCCTGCCGGTATGTTTGACTAAAGGGCAGGGATTGCTGGACCTGTTCAGTGAGTCCAGTGAGTCAGAGGCGATTCAGGTGAGCAGGCAGGTGGGCAGGAGGGCAGACGAGCAGAGGGAGAGCCAGTGGCCCTGGGACAATGGCTCTGACCGTGTGTGTGCGGCGACTTACAGGGCTGCCAGGCACCCATGACCGACAAGTGAGGCTTAGCTTTCGGGGTGAGTCTTGTAGGGGTATTCTAAGGATTTTTGTAACGGGGGACTCCCATTCCTCCATTCCCTAGGCCCCCAATCCAGTGCCTAGCCTTCCCTCCAGCCTGTCTCTTTTCTCCTCTAACCTATTTGTCTGCCTCTTTCCCTCTCCATCTTCTACCTTTCCCCAAGGGTAACCCCAGGGGGACTGGATCCTGAGCTGGGTATGTGTGTGTGTGATTTTTTTTTTGTGGGGAGGGGCTGATAACTGACTAGTTTCCATTCTGAGCAGGCTTCACCCAGAAAACAAGGAAAATTCACTGTGGTCGAGAAGCAGATATTGGTGAGGTGAGTGGGGTTGGGTCCTGGATAGGGAGACGTTGATCTGTGCCTCATGTAAGTTCCTCCTTAGATGAGTTGGGGGGCATATTCCTGGGTTTGGATAGCTGTCTTCTCAGGAAGTGGGGCCCGTCTCAGGCTTGAGAAGCCAGACCCAGTCAAAATCAAGACTGGGGGGATTAGCTCTTGATTGGTAGTTACCCTCAGATCCCTAGTTTGCAGTCAACCCTGTGTTGGGGGGAGGGGTTGTTCCAGGTTTGGGACATTGGTTATAGAGTTAGCTCCAACTTTGGAGGGTTGGATCTATTTCAGGGCTAGGATAGGCTCTGGATTGGGGGTCAGGGTCAGCCCAGCATTGTATGTCACAAGGTTCCTTGTATCCGCAGCTGTTCCGCTGGCCACACTATGGGGCTCCACTAGATGCGGAATGTCTGTCTGTGCAGGTGGTTAACTGTAGCCGTGTGTTCAGTCCCAGGTGAGTAGGCCTGGGGGAGCCAAGGATGCAGGTGGGGCTGGACATGGTAAGGGGGTATATTCTTCTGGGTCATTCTTCTGCCCCGTGCCACATCCTCAGGTCTCTGGGGACCCTGGTGATCTCCCTGCAGCAGCTACAGAGTACTGGGCATTTGGTGCTACGGGAGGCCTTGGTGGAGGAGAATCTGCGGGTATCCCCGGTGAGTCTCACCAGTCCTCCGCCTGCCACCCTCAAGCCTGAGAGTCCTTCTAGATAGAGAGTTCCATTTTTCAGAGAGGAAAATCCAGATCCTGACAGGAGTGGTAACAAGGCCTCCCAGCCAGGGCTCCTTTCACTGTAGCCCCTGATGAAGTTACATGGGCCAAGAGCCATTCTGTGCTGCTCCCTCACCCTGTACAGATTCAGTTCTTGTGGGAGGCAAGGATGAGCCTGACTGGATTTTCCTGGTGTTTCATGGAGGGTCATCTAACCTGGTAGGAATGGACCTGGGATCAAATCTCAGATTCACCATTTCCCTGCTGTTAACTTGAACAAGTTATTTAGCTTCACTAAGCTGTTTCCTTATTTACCTTATGTGGAGTCATAGGAAATGTTAAACTTTTCAATCAGTCTGTTGTTTGTTGCACTCTGATTATAAGCTGTGCCGTGTGTGTTGTGCTGGGCAATAAGGATTGTCTAGTAAGCAAAACCAGATAAGGATTAGCCCTCTTAGAGTTCTGTACTCAAAGAGAGAGAGGCAAATATTAAACAAATATTCACACAAATAAATGTAAAATTGTCACTGATGGGTGCTACAGAAGAGCTGGTAGGGACCTACCTGGGAAAGCGTATAACTGAGGGATATAACCTGTGTGAGGGTCAGCAAAGGTTCCCTGAGGAAGTACTGCTTGAACTTGGAATGGAAGGATGATAGGAGTGAATTAAGTGGGAAGGGAGGTTTTAGGCAGAAGAACTGGCATATACAAAACCCCAGTGCTCTGAGAGAGCACAACTGGGGTGCAGGGCAGGAGCAGGCCCCATAGGAGATAGAACTGGGAAGGTTGGCCAGGAGTCAGACCATGCAGAGCTATGAAGGCCATAGTAATGAATTTCCAAGAGCAATGAGAGAATTTTGGAGTCATGTTTGGCCTCTTCAAGGGGTAACAACTTGCTTGTGCTAAGTTTTTCATAGGTTGTAATTAGTCAATATTATTAATGACCAGAGAGGAACCACAAAGTCACCATGGATGCAGGCCAGGAGGATCTCTGTTTATAGGTGGAGTAAAAAGCATTGTCCTTGGACTTCCCTTAGCCCCAGGCAGTTTGAGGGGCTCTAGGGCACACTGTGTGTCTGGTTTCAGATCCAGGTGGAGCTTGATCTGAAGTATCAGCCCCCAGAGGGTGCAGCTGGAGCCTGGGCAGAGGAGGACTTCGGAGCATCTATCCGGGACAGGTACCCCATCTCTCTCTACAAGCAAGGCCTGATTGTCTCAGCCCAGGCTGGTCTTGGGAAGGGAGAAGTGTACCTAATTCCTCTCTGGATCCGCTGGGTGTGGTGACCCTTGGCCCTGTGCTGCCTGGGGTTGCAGCTCTGTAGTCAAGCCAGTCCCCTCACTCCTTTTATTAATCCTCCTTCCAGCTCAGAGCTGATCATCCCCAATGTGGGCTTCCAGGAGCTGGAGTAAGTATGTGGGGATGGTCTGCGATCACCAAGTCAGTCTTGGTTGGGATTTAGGAGCCAGTGATATGGGATCAGTCCCAGGATCCAGGATCAGTATTGGATTGATTCCGGGGTGAGAAGTCAGTCCTAGAATCGGGGGTCAATTCCGGAATTAGGGGTCCCAGGTTAGGGGTCAGTCCTGGAAATAGTGGGATCAGCCTAAGGGTCAGAAGTCAGTCCTAGGGTCAGGGAAATCAAGGGTGCCCAGAGATGAGGGACAGGTTCCAGACATGTCCCTTGAAGGCCTTTCCTATCAGGTCTGGGGAGGCCCGGCTGGAGCGGCGGGCAGTGGCATTGGGCCACAGGCTAGCTCGAGGCCTAGCTCAGCAAGATGATGAAGATGGTGAGCTGGAGCTGGAGCTGGAGCTGGATGATGAACCTGATGTGGAGCTTTCTGGAGTCGTGTTTAGCCACCTCAGGAGGTAACTTGTACCCACACCTGCTCCCACACCCACCAGTGTGTCAACCTCAGGTGCTCATCCGTGTAAGCCCATGCTCATCCACATTCATAAGCACACAGCCCTAAGCTATGAGTGAGGAGTGGGTGTCTTGGAGTTAAGGGTCACTTACTCCAAGGCATAGACACTGCCACATTCACACACACAGTTACACTGGCACACAAAGAGTCTCTGGAGCCCATGTAGGGAATGAAAGTTTGAGAAGGAATTTTGTCTCTTTTGTTCCTGCAGTGTCCCAGAGCCTAGTATAGTGTTTGTTGGTACATAGTAGGTGCTCAACAAATCTTTGTTGAATGAATGAATGGTTTCCGGGCTCCAGGAATGAGTCACATTCTGGGTGTAGGGTTGAGATGAATGCAAGACAGACTGGAAGGACTCAGAATCCAGAAGAGAGAAGATACTTATGCCTAGCACTGGGCAAAAGTGTGTAGGTGATAGGGGAGAGGAAGTGAAATGAGAACTGACCTGTTCTTCTGGCAGTCGTGCCAAGGGCCTGGCTCGAGGGGATCCTTTCCAGATGTCTAGAGCTCAGGATTTCCAGGTACCACTCTCCCTCTAGGCCCTAACCCTTGGTGAATGCCACCCACTCTCCATACAAGTGGTCCCCCCTCCACACCTCCCCCCCTTACTTCGGCAGGATGGCTCTTTTCTCCTTCTGCACCCTTCAGGTAGGGGTCACAGTGCTGGAGGCCCAGAAGCTGGTAGGAGTCAACATTAACCCCTATGTGGCAGTGCAAGTCGGGGAGGAGCGCAGAGTGACGGCTACGCAACGCGGGACTAATTGCCCCTTCTACAACGAGGTGTGTGAGACCAAGGAAGAGTGGGGCTTGAGAGAATGGGCAAAACCCAGGTTGCACCCATTACGCAGATGGGCGTGGCCCAGGTGGAATTGAGCAAGTGGGGGGGTTAAGAGGGGCTCAATGAAGGAAGTACAAAGAGGGGCCAGCTGGGGAAGGAGGGCGTTCTTTTTGCAAGAGGAAAGGGCCTGCTGGCGTGAACCCTTCGTGTATAACCAACTTCACCTCTCTTGTTACCCCACTTCAAACTAGTACTTTTTGTTCGAATTTCATGAGACCCGGCTTCACCTCCAAGACTTGCTGCTTGAGATCACGGTGAGGTGGGTAGGGGTGAGGGGTTCCCGCCAGAGAAGGGAGGATAACAAGCTCCTAAACTAACACCACCTTTCCCCAGGCTTTCCATTCGCAGACCCTCCCCTTTATGGCCTCCCAGATAGGCACCTTCAGGATGGACCTGGGTATTATTTTCGACCAGCCAGGTACCGAACCCTTTCCTGCTTTAGACTCATCTGCACCAAGGGGAACTGACCCTCTGGGCACTGATTCCTAGATACTAACTTCGGAGACAGAAGCCTCTTCGGAAGGCTGACCTCCATGTACCGCCGCTCCTCCCTACCGAGTCCGACTCGAACCCGGGTCGGGGCAGCCCGCCGGTCTCCGCTGACCCGTGGCCCGCCCCTCCGTCCCCAGATGGTCACTTCTACCAGAAGTGGGCTCCCCTGCACGACCCTCGGGACACCCGCGCCGGGACCAAAGGCTTCGTCAAAGTCACTTTGTCCGTGCGGGCGCGCGGGGACCTGCCCCCTCCGCTGCCAGCCCCGGGCCCGGGACACAGTTCGGACATTGAAAAGTGAGCTGGGGCGTGGGTGGGAGTAAGAGGAAGACCGGACGTGGACTCCGGGACGCCGAGAAGGTTGGGGGCGGACATCTCGGCGTCCCGAGGCCTCAGCGTCCCGCTCCCCTAGGAACCTGCTCCTGCCACGCGGGGTGCCGGCCGCTAGGCCGTGGGCGCGGCTGCGCGTGCGCGTGTACCGGGCCGAGGGGCTGCCCGCGCTGCGCCCGGGGCTGCTGGGCACTCTGGCCCGCGCCCTGAAGGACCAGCGCGTCCTCATGGACCCCTACGTGCGCGTGTCTTTCCTGGGGCAGCAGGTAAGTCCCTCTATCCCCACTCCGCTGAGGCGCGGTACCGGGTCCCGCGCTGACCCCACTCCGCCGCGGCCCTCAGGGCGAGACGTCTGTGCGCGGCGAGGCGGCGGCGCCCGAGTGGAACGAGCAGCTGAGCTTCGTGGAG